>NC_056727.1:525698178-525785678 GCF_019279795.1 Protopterus annectens | reverse complement strand
GTGTTAGCCATCTGACACTTTAGGTGTGTAATATTCATTTTTGGCTACTCTTGGAATGCTGTTTTAGCCACCTATCATTTGTGGAGTGTAATATTCAGCATCTGTCACTCCTGGGCTTCAATATTAGTAATTTATTACTTTTGGTGTGCAGTACTTATCTCTGTTACTCCTGGAAGACAGTGGTAGCCATCTGTCACTTTTGATATGTAATGTTCATTATCTATCACTCTTGGGATATGGTATTGGTTATCTGTCACTCTTAGAGTATTCATCTTTCTTGGGGTATGCACTGTACTCTTTGGCATACAGTGCAGCTCCTTGACAAACACCTAGTGCATTTCTCAGTGTCTGTCTACCATATGACACCTTAAGCAAGGGTTTTATTTTTACTGTTTTCAAATGCCCTGCATGGACATTGTTCAATGCTATGCTGTACAGCTTCCAGTGAAATTCTGCTCTCACAACAAATAGTATAGTTCTATGGGATTGTGATTTTATTTTAAGAAGAATCTAAAAGGGGTTAAGGCAAACTAGGTGGGGGGATAATTATTGAAAAAAATATATATATTTCTAAGCTCCAAACTTCAGGAACAAGGAAGAATAACTCATTTGCTAATTACTGTTGTATAAATCTGAAAATCAATTTGACATCCAAAACAACTACTACTACTGCTGCAGGCATACCTGTCTTAGGGAACATTGAAGAATGTACCTAAAAATAAAAGTCTAGACATTTTTCTCTATCATTTTCCCCTAATGAGGATTCAAGGAATGGTGTGCCTCTGCAGTTAGTGAACTTTATTTATTTATTACACAGCTCAGATGGCTTAGTGGTCAATTGTTGTGACTATGGTGTGCAGGGTCCTGGGTTCAAGTCTTGCAATTTATTGGCATTTGTTTACCAGGATAACCCACTGGGCCATTAAGAACCCATTTTCAGTGGAGGCCCATGGAGAAAAGCTCCATAAACATAGAATATATAACAGAAAATTAACAATATGAAAATTCACACAAATACACAAACAGAAAATATTAGCAATTAGTTAAAGCAGAGACTGAAAATGCATAGTAGGTACAATTAAATGCAAACTTACAATTACAGAGTAGGTAAGATAAATTGTAAAAGATTGTATTGCAAGTGTAGTTAAGTAGTCTATGGACAATGTATTGATTGTGTAAAATTAAATATGAATAAATACAAGAGGAAAATGGATGCCAGGTTATAGAAGAGGATGGCATAGTAAAAGTACAGATCCACTTAGCAGAGCAGTGTTCTCACAAAGAAGTTTTGAAAGAAGAATGGCAGTTTATAGTTTTAGTTAGTAGTGGAAGGGCGTTCCAGGCTCTGGCTATCACACAAGAATAAAGCAGTTGACCTGCAGGTAGGTTAGACTTGTGAACATGCAGTAGGTCTTGATTCTCAGATCTGAGAGACCTTTTGGAAAGACAGTGTGTTGATAATGAACTAAGAGCAGGACAGTCTGATAGTTTGTAAATTATTTTATGTGCTGTAGTTAACTGTAGGTAGGTGAGACAGTGTGGCAGTTAAAGCCAGTTCAGTGAGTGTAGAGATGTGCAGCAGTGAGTAGAATGTCTGGAATTTCTTGAGAACCTGGCAATTTTGTTATAAAAGGTTTCAAGCTTTGATTTTCAATTGGACAGCAGGTTAGTAAGTAGAGGGGCACCATACAGTGAGGAAGTAGATAAGTGGTAGCAAGTATTTGTTAAGTGGAGGGACTAAGGAAATGTTTGTGCCTGTAAAGAATGCCTAGCTTTTTATGTATTTTATTGATGTTATGTTGTATGTGTAGGTCAAATTTTAGGCTTTCATCTATTATTACACCTAGCAGTTTAGTGTGACTAATGACTTTGATTCTAGTATTGCTCTGGGAAAGTATAGTGAACTGAGTTTTGTTTACGGGATTATTTTTCTTGGGGGTAAATAAAATAAGTTTGGCTTTGTTAGGATTGAGAGACAGATGATTACTGTGTAACAAGGTCTCAACAGATGTAAAAGCAGATTGAGTAATTTGTTGTAGATCTTATGTAAAGGCAGCAGAACATATAATAGTAGAATCATCTGCATATTGTATGAGGGACCCCTGACTGAAAGAAGACTGATGATTATTAATAAAGATGTTGAATAGGAGTGGCTCTAATATAGTCTTGGGGAATACCAGTAGAGGTGTGAAGATATGGAGGTAGGGAGTTTTGCCATTTAACTGCCTGTTGTCTGTCTGACAGGTAGCTGGAAAACCAGGTAAGAGATTGAGGGGATAGACCAGTTTTTGAGAGTCAATTTAGAAGGAGTGAGTGAAAGACTGTATTAAAAGCTTTTGATAAGTCAACAAATTGGGTGGAGAGAATTTTGCCACAGTCTTGGAGTTTGTTGACTGTGTCCATAAAGGGTATTAAGGCAGCTGTGGTACTGTGAGATGGCCTGAATCCATGTTGACTAGGGAATAGGATTTGGTTGTTCAGGATAAAGTTAAGAAGTTTTACCTTATGATGTTCCATGCCTCCTGTATATTTTGCATTATTTATTTGCTTCTGTTACAGCATCATATCATTTCCATATACAATAATTTAAAATATAAAAGGACATATTCCAAAACAAAAGGCTAAATTCTCCACAAACTAGTACAATAAACCCAACCTCAAATATAGTCTATAGGGATGCTGGTTCACTACCCCACTTATGATAATATTATGTATGCCATGCAATGAGGTAATTTTGTCTGTTTTATAAATATACAGATGGTCCAAGGAAGCAATTATGTTCTGCATGTCTTTATAGAAGTAGCTTAACTTCTGTCAACATTAAGAAAAGAAAATTGTAGAAAGTCAATTGTTTTCCTAAAGCCATTCGTAGTATAAGAAATGCTGTCATTATGCCCAGAATCTGTGAAAAAGATAAACTTTTTAAGCACCTTTCAGAAGTCGCTACAGCAAGCCCAATCATAACCTCACTTAGATGTGCTTAACAGAAGCTTCTTAAGTAAAGCATCATATCTTGGGCTGGAAATTCAAAGCAGATAGTAACAGCTGACCAAACATGTCAACAGAAAGTAAACAAGCTTTCAAATCTGTTCGATATCTATCTCTGCCACACCTGTATACAGAAAGTGTGAAAGAACAGTGTCCATAACAGCTTTTAAAGCACTTTGCTCTTCAAAGACATACTGCATTTCTGCCCACTGTCTATTTGGTAGCTTTAAATGTTTTCAGGCTTTCAAAGGCTTTGAAAGCTGGTAAAGCATGTTGTGCTCTTACTCTTTTTTCTTATCTATGTTATACATTGAGGAAATAAAGCTCCATGCATTACAAATAATTATAATTGAGTCTCACTGATCATAACTATTATTATGTGCTCTTGATATGGATGCCAAGATTCACCTCTCAAGCTTTGTTCTTGAGGTGACTTTCTTGGAATCAGTTTCTGAAACACATAATAAGTTGGCTAGACATAGTCATAACCCTTAATGTAGTACATGGACTGGGTAAAAAAGATAACATTTTTAAGTGCCTTTCAGAAGTTCCTAGCTCAAGATCTGATTTTAACGCTACTTAGGGATGCTTAATAAAAGCTTATTAAGCCATCTAAACAAAGCACTCTAAAACTGGTCTTTTGCTAGGGATTACTACCAAACAGTGCTGATGGTAAAACAGATTTAAAACTTGTTAGATAATTCCATCTGCCATACTTGTGAAGAAAAAGTGTGTCAGAGCAAATTATGTACCAGCTTTAAAAAACATTCATTCTTTACAGAAACAACTCATTCCTGTCTGCTATCTGTTTTTTCAGTGCTAAGTGCTTTGCCAGCTTTCAAAGGCTTTGAAAGCCAATAAAACCCATCATGCTCCTACACCAATACCTTTCTCTTTTCTGTAACTAGTAGTGCATGAAAACATTTAGAGCAGATAAAGCTCCATGCACTACAATGATTTATAATTGGGTCTCACCAATCCTAACCTATTATTTTGTGATCTTGATACAGATGCTGATTCACCTCTCGAGTTTCAATGTCAAGATGAATTTATTGGCATCCATGTCTTGAATATATAAGTTGGTTATGATCATAGAAACGAGCATAATTCAATATATTACCACATGCATATTGTTCTATATTTTTCTGTTCTAATGATACAAAATATTTTCTGAGAAGGTGATTTCATTATGCTATGTTTTAAACCTCATTTTCATGTAATAAACATTGTTATACAGCAATGCATACAATTAACATGCATGTGTAGAATCTATATTATATGATGGGAATCTAACTCAGTTTTATTTTCAGATATTTCATGCAGATTTTGAAAGTCATATTTTTCATGGATTAATCGAGGCTATTTTTTAAATCATTCTTACCTCCCCCTTAAAATAAAATGGCTATCACTGCCTTTGGCATACTTGTTTGTATTCTGTTTATGTTTAGGCAAATGAAGTATTTTTCCTGATTATAGGTACAATGTATTTCTGTATTACTTTGTAAAATGCTACAGAAGAGTTGTCTGGCTTATATAGCTGCCTTATAATTCAAAAAATGCAAAGTAGATGTGTAAGAGTTGTATTAGTCACTGTGTTGCTGTTATTGGCATGCAATTAATTTGGTTTACAAAACACCTTTTCATATTGGAATGGTGACTTTTTCCCCTTGTCAGTATACTATATTTTCTTTGTGACAATATCCTAGAGTGATGTCATTAAGTTAAGCGTAGTAATCTGCATTTAAATATAGCAATAATGCTTTTCATGAGCACAAAAAAAAACTATAGAGATTAACTCCGTTTCTTATTATGTTGTTACAGTAAAACAATGTTTTATTTGTTTATTTAACTGTAATGCTTAGTTGTTAAGAAGGCAGGAATTAAAACAGAGAGCAGATTCTGCTGCATTAGAACAGAAATGTATTGTATATACACATTTCCAGTGTTAGCTGTTGTGTTTTGGAAAAGGGTAATTTTTTTCTGTTATACTATTTATATGCTGTCACAGGAGGGCACTGTAGAACTAATGAAACTGTAGGTCCATTTTTAACAATGCAGAAATCCCAATAAGTAACATTCGCACATTTTATTAGCCTGCTTTCCAGATAAACATTAAATTTTACATAACATTGCTATCTTATTTGCTGTGAATATGTGACATGATTATCTGTTTCTGTTGTATATTGTAGTTACTGTTTAACTCTTTCCTATCACAACCCACCAAATACAGAGATCCATATTAAAGACAGCTAAGGAATTACTAATGTAGATACATGACATAAACAGGAGTCAGATGTCGGATGACAGCAGGTTAATTAATGGAAGCAATTATACTGAATAGGATATCTCATTAAAACTACATCTGAGGTTCATTAACAGTGCGTACACATCATGCTGAAGCTAACATGATCAGCAGGTTGTGAATGATGTGCAACATTGCTAATCTGATATGCAAGACTGCACACTACCTTAAATTTTGATTAGGCCCTGCTCATGTTCCACAACATCTGCTCATGGCCACATTCAGTTATGGCATGTACACAATGTAAAAAAATTTACACAAACCTCTGTTCAGTAGGTGAGTATGCTTGAACAACACAACAAAAGATAGGACAACTTGGAATACATGAAAGATGGTGGAAGCTTAGCAATACAAGTGTATAAGAAAGGTTGATACTGTTGTAAATTGCACTGAATGAAGTAACAGATATGCAACAGTTTCACTGGCATTGTTATGTATATTGGGAATGAGAACATAGGTAGTAAATGATATGAAGGAAAAAATGTATTGTTTAGACAGACAAAAAGGTAACACAATTTGACAAATTACCATGCCTTACATGTATCTAAGTACCAATGCAGAGGATAATGGGAAAGCACATACATAAAACTGTGGACTACTTGAGAAAATTAAGGAACATCTGCACATACTGTTATTACAAAGTACTGATACTGTAAACAATATCTGTGGCAGCAGCATATATGTTGTGAAGGGTAATAAGTGAGATAATTAATACACCTCAAATCAGTATGTAGTGCAATCCACAATAATCTGACAAAGAGACAGAACTGTCACATTGAACAGAAAATGAATTGAAAATTAAGTTGCAGTACATTTTACAGATTTAAAAATATAACAGATGAGATATAAGTTCATGGGAGATGTAGGACACATATGAGATATAAGTTCATGGGAGATGTAGGACACATATAAAGTTAATACAGTTTGACAAAGTACACCTCTGAAGGCTGTATCCTATCATGTTGTAAATAAAAATGTCTCCTGAACTGAACTTTGTCCAATACATCATAATACCTGGATCACAACCTGCAGCATACCTTACAGACAGGTGCAATGACACTGCTCTGTAACAATATTGCTATCCTCCGCACATCTGTCACTATCTCCATTGGGTGGCCATCATTAGAGTCAAGCTGCTCGATGAAATTTCTACAAATACTCAGCATTTCTTCCCACAAAATAACAAAAATGTCAATAACTATTCCACAATGCTGATTAATAATGGTGCTTTGTGCTAAACGACGTGCAACAAAATACATCATTATACTGGGCATGCTCATAAGGAAGAACAGCAGTTATTGAATGAACACCAGCCAAAATATCATTAGACAGAATATTGGGTGAGCAAATGGGTGTAATTGAGGAAATGATTTTTTGAGCTAGGATACATGATACATGATCTGAATTGTCCAGACACAGTAAGGCCTTGTGTCATTTAATTCTGGTGGCTGCCAAAATGGAAATCAACATCTAAACCAACTGTATTTGAAGTAGTGAATATTGTAACAAAGAAAAAAAAAGAACTGGAAATGTGATCTTTAGAAAAAGGTAGGAGCAAATTACATGGAAAAAAATGGAAATTGTAGGAACAATGCATGCAGAATAATGTTCTGAAGGAGGAGTGAGGTTTAAGGGAAGGCAGGATGCGATCAATTTATGTAATGTTGGATTGATGTTAATTGCATAAATGTAAATATGGTGACATGGTTTGTTTTCTTTTATTTAAATGAGCTTGCCTATGTCTTAAGTGATAACTCAATAAAGGTGTTAAAAATCTATCATTAGACAGGTCCCATGGCACTTTTGTTAACACTATGTAGCTCTGCAGACATCGACTTCTGTTGAATAAGCCATTTTTGCCTGTAACTACTACACTGTGAACAAAAATAAAATAAAATTAAATAAAAGGCATACACTACTAGATTTGAACATATGCAGTTTACATCAGTTTCCTCTTGATCTGTGAACTAACTGATGATGTCACTCTACAATTCATGACAGAGTTGCCATACAAAATACACTTCAATAGACAACCTGACCATTATGTTTGAATGCATATGGCTTCCATTAAAGGGATTACAAAACTAGGCCTTTCTGTTCCCAATTGTACATGTTTATATTAAGTCAAATTGTGTATGTCAGTTCTTTTGGAGAAACTAAGCCTGTCTGTTAGCATTTCAGTTATGCCTCCCCTAAAATGCTGTCAGAGGTCTGAACAGCATTTACCTCTGTTATTGTTCACACACGTGTTTATCTGCTGTATTATCAACTGTTGGGTAAACCAGTTCTGTCTGTCACTATTATCTGACACACACATACATTACCAGATTCAAACTCCTGCCTGTCCATGTCCATACTTTATATAGCTGCTGCTTATTAATTGCTGATGCTATGGAAGAAATCATAAGTAGAGGTGTTTAAAGTACACATATGAAGATATGACTTCAGTGGTGTGTTTGAAACCATATGGCCTTACTGACCTGTGACTAAGTGATCAAAATGCCGTATCTATGTAAGTGTTACCTTTATGTTGAATTATCCACATGGCATCTGCTGATGAAGCCATTAGTAACTATTTTGATTACCTGTTATAAAAGACCACAATAGTTAGGCAGTGCTGTATTTGAACCTAGCATATCCAAGTCCACACTCAGAGCTATGTATTAACTGCTTCTGCCACAAGAGACTTTATGGTACAGATGTTATAAAGCACACATTCAAGGTCTTCATTAAGCATTGTTTTTGAATGTTCATGTATCCCCTAAATGTATTTTGAGGGATCAAAATCCTTTAGTTACATGTGAGTCATACATATCATCATCTGTTGCTTAAGTCAAGCCTGTCTGTCAATATTGTTTTACACACATACATTACTGAATTCAAACACCTGCATAAGTCCATATGCTATATAATTCTATATTAACTGTACATGTCACAGGAGCAATCTTACTGCAAGTATCACAGAACTTACATTTGAAGGGATGACTTAATCATTGCATTGAAAGCATACATGTGACCTAAAAGTGAATAAAAGGGTTGTGGGAATTGTTGGACAATCTGGTCTTCAATGTCACCACCATTCACAGACACACACACACACACACACACACACACACACACACACACACACACACACACACACACACACACACACGTTGCTGGATTTGAATGCTTGTCTATCTAAATCCATATGCTATAGAATTGTGTATTAACTGTATGTGCCATAGGAATCCTCTTACCGGAAGTGTCACACAACACATTTGAAGGGATGACTTCGTTTTTATGTTGAAAGGCTTATGTCTGACCTAAAAGGGAATGAAAGAGTTGTGGGACATGTTGAATAAGCTATTCTTCCATATCACTACATTAATGCACAATCACAGATTGCTAGATTTAAATACCTGCCTATCCAAGTCCACATATGCTATAAAATGTGTATTAACTGCACATGCCACAGGAAAAGTCTTAATGCAAGTGTCATAGGATGCACATTTGAAGGGATAACGTCATTGTGTTGAAAGACCCATATCTGACTTAAAAGGCATTGAAAGAATTGTAGAGCCCTCTCCTTGTGTAATTGTCTCCACTAAGTGGAAGTGTACACAACAAATCTGTTGGATAAACCAGTCCTACCTGTCAGTGCAGTCACACTTACACTTATACTAATCACTGCTGGATTTGAACACTTGCCTAGCTAAGTTCACACTCTATTGAGCATTGTATTAACTACTGACACAGCAGGAAAAGTCTTATTATGATGGTGATACAGAACACATTTGAAGGGAAGACTTCATTGTGTGGCAAGGCAGATGTTTGTACTAAAATTGTGGGGGGAGCCCTTTCCCTGTGAAGTTTTTTTTTCAGAGTGGAAGTGTACACACGAGATCTGTTTGATAAGCCAGTCCTACCTGTCACTGTAGTCACACACAATCTCACTAGTTAGTCATTGCTAGTTTTGAATACCTACATATCTAACTCCACAATCTAATGAACATTGTATTAACTGATGACACCACAGAAGAAGTCTTATTGCAAGAGTGAGACATAACATATTTGAAGTGTTGACATCATCATTATGTGGCAAGGCAGATGTTTATCTAAAATTGTTGGTGACCCTCTCTCTCTGTGCAATTTTATCTCCTGAATGAAAGTGTACACAGGAGATCTGTTCAATAAGCCATTCCTACCTGTCACTGTAGTCACATACAGTCTCACTAGTCATTGCTGGATTTGAACACCTGCCTAAGTCCACATTGTAAAGAACATTGCGTCAACTGCTGAATCATAGGTAGGTACTAGGCTATTGGCCCAAGAACCTATGTAATCCTAGCCAACAAGGTTCCCTGGCTTACTCCACCCAGGAAAGTTATGTTCCTGTGCCCCTGTCGAGCAGAGCCACAGAAGTGATCCCCAGGGTGTATTTCTTATTTCCCATCCACATATCAAGATTTTTCTTGAAGAGTGCTAATGAGGAACTTTGCTTGACATAGATGGGTAGCTTGTTCCAGAGTATGGGAAGTCTCTGGAACAGGAATCTATCCCTCCATCATATCCTGTTTATTGTGATGACAAGGTTTAGGTCCCTAGAGTGTGTAGCTCAGAGGGATTGGGATTTCTTTAGGTGTAGCATGTCCAGCAGCTCTGGGTTTGACATAGCTTTATATGTTAGGCAGAGATCACCTCGGAATAGGTGATATACTAGGGAGTAAATCTGGAGTTTTTTGAGATGGTCAGTGTAGGGCATCTGGTTGAGGCCAGTAATCCTCTTTGTGAGGTACTTCTGTGGTCTTTCCAGCTGCTGAAGATGTCTTGCATGATACATTCCAAAAGGGGTGTTGTACTGTATAATGGGTCTAATGAGTGTCAAGTAGTGGGGAACAATGACCTCTTTTTTCCTAGATGAGAACCCTTTTGTGATGAGGTATGCCGTGTAGAAGGATTTTCTGACTACTGTGGTGATGTGATTATCAAAGGAGAGACTACTGTCCACCTGGGTCCCCAGGTCTCTTATCACACATTCGACATTAAGTAGACTGCCACCTATGTGGTAGTTCATGGGTACAGTGTTTTTACCAAAGGGAATGACAATGCACTTTTTGGCTTTGAGCTTGAGGCCATGGCTCTGACACCAGGCATCTGTCTCAGTGAGGCCCTTCTGTAGAATGCCCACATCATTTTGGGACTCAACTATGGCACCTAGTTTGTAGTCATCTGTGAACTTCATTAGCCAAAGGCCTTCTGTGTTAGCCTGTACTTCAGAGAAGTAGATACCAAACAGGAGAGGTCCGAGGACTCAACCCTGTGGTACTCCACTTGTCACTGGTTTGAAGTCAGATTTGGAGTCTGCAACTTTTACAGTGTGGGTTCTGTCAGTAAGCCAATTGACAACCCATCTTGTGATGTAGGGAATTATACCTAGTTTAGTGAGTTTAGCTATAATTCCAGAATGGGGGATGGGAAGCCTTGGAGAGGTCAAGATAGGCTATGAGAACCACCTTACTCTTGTTTACAGCTTTGGTGACTGCCTCAAAAAAGTTGATCAGGTTCAGGAGGCATGACCTGCCTTTCACAAACCTGAACTGGGTGAGGTCCAGAGTTTGGAGGTTACCAATGTCTTTGTTTATGAGTTCCATGATGATATATTCCATGGCCTTACAGACCAGGCTCATTAGGCTAATAGGGCAATAGTTCCCAGGATCCATGGTGGCTCCCCCTTTGTGGACTGGGATAACTGTTGAAGTGTGCCATTCAGTGGGCACAAAGCCTGATTTTAAACTATGACTGAACATGGTACTTAGGTGAGGAGCCAGTTCATTTTGAAGTTCATGCAAAATGCAGCCTGGGATGTAGTCTGGTCCCATGGATGCTGTGTTTTTGGCTTTAGAGAGTGCAGCTTTTACCTGCATAGTTGTGATTACAGGGACTCTGCATTCTTCCTGTATAGATATGGGCCCTTTAAGGGGTGAGAGGGGGAATAAAGTTAACACTGAACCTGTCTGCCAGGACGTTGGCAATATCAGTTGGTTCTGTAATTTTCATGCTGTTGTGCTGTAACTCAGAGCAGATCTGGGTGTTGCCATTGAGATTCTTGACATAGCTATAGAATGCTTTGTGGTTCTCCCTAGAATCAGTGGTGATTTTGTTTTAGTAGCTAGCTTTGTAGAATCTTATAAGGGATCTCAGATTTTTACTGAGGCTGACCAGGAACTCCTCCACTCATGGGATTTTACTCTCTTTTGCAACAGTTTCTTCCTTCTGTTGTAGAGTTTGTTTATGGCAAGGGACCACCAGATTGGCTTCCTTTTTTTGGAGGATAGCATCTTGGTTCTGTTTGGGATAGCACGATCCATGCACTCATGTAAGTGCTTGTAGAGAGCATCTGTGTATGATTCAGCAGTCGTAACTGTATTGTCCATCTGCATGGGTGTCATGAAGTTCGCCACTTCTGTCTTAAGAAGCATGAAGTTGGCTTTGGAGAAATTTTTTACCATGATTTCCTTAATGGGGGGTGTGGGCAGGATGTGGATATCTAGGTTGATTAGCTTATGGTCGGATCTGACCAATGAGGAGTTGACTTCAGGTGTGGAACAACGCTCATGTTGGTAATGACTAGGTCTAGGATATTGTTGCCCCTGGTGGGGGTGTGGATAAGTTGATCCAGGGCACTGGAATTTATGAATTCCAGAAAGCGTTGAGTGAAGGAGTTGGTACATGAGTAGCTTTCCCAGTTAATTGTGGGGTAGTTGAAATCGCCCATTATTAGGGTGTTTGTTTGAACCCTAATATTTTCCAGTATATCAAGAAAAGAGGAGTTGGAATCCTGGGGCATGGTGGGGGATCTGTAGCAAGCTACAGTTTGGATTGCAGTTTTGTCCAGAATTAGTTGCACTTGGATAATCTTGGATGCATTATGCTGAGCAATTAGCCTGGAGGTGTGGATATCCTTAATGAATATGGACACACCTCCACCTTTAGTGTTCTGGTCCACGTTAGGTGGCCAAAATGTGTGGTATGAGTAATAGCCTGGTAATGCAGGGGTGCTCTCTGGAGCCTTGAACCAGGTTTCAGTCACTGCACAGATATTGATGTTCTCTATTTTAAGGAGTGCCTCGAGAGAGTGCATTTTGAGATTTAGACTTCTAGCATTGAGTAGCATTATCCTCAGTTTTTGCTTGCCTGTTCCTGTTAAGGTGGTGAATTTGTCATTTGAACCTTGCCTAAAAAGGCACTATAGGGGCAGCAAAAGCCTTAGCCAGTATCCGGAATCCCAGGAGTGACAGATACAGACCATCTCTGGCAAAGCATCATGGTCTTTCGACCATGTCACCTCAGGCAGACAGATACATGATGCCCTTAGAATGACACCAGAAGCTTAGCCAATTGCTGAAGTCAATCATTTTGTCCTTGTACTGCGGTATAATTCTGTGCGATGGCAGGATGCTACTCTGGGCTAGGGTCATACCTGCCTGGGCTACAAGATTGGAGAGCTCTTCCATGTCTCTTTTCATGTATTCCAGGGAGGTGCATCTCAGGTCATTCACACAAACATGGACAATGACAGAGTCATATTTGTACTTGTTGTGGAATGACCTGAGTGCATGGGTTATGTGGCAGATTCTGGCACCAGATAGGCAGCTGACAGTAACCTTCTCCTTGTTTAGCCTGGTGAAGGGACATTGAGAAAAGTATGAAGAAAGGGATTATGTGAGCATCAGATTTCATAACAGTAAGGAGAATTAAAACATCCCATAGTGTATGCATTAAACCCTGGAGGATGTTATACATAGTATAGTGCTATCAGTATAGTTTTTTATATCATGCAGTAGGACTAAGAACAGTAGAGCAAAGGATACAATATGAATGCAGTCAGAGGCAGAATCTCATCAGTTTTTTCTATAGGATGGGAAGTGTAATTTACTATCACTTCGCATTGCTATTCAAAAATGTCATGCAAATGCTGAGAAGAGAAACAGAGAGTTTTGTTTATGGGCCATTACTGGCTCTTTGTATTGTGCCAGTCTTCTTCTTCTTCTTTCAGCTTTTAAGCACCTGTCTGCTCATGATTGGCAGTGGCATTTCACAGTGTTGAGTTGCCAGCCTGGCACCCAACTTTCCACAGAAGGCACACACATGCACGCACTCACACCTAGGGCCAATTTAGAGTGTCCAATCCACCTACAGCATGTCTTTGGGATGTGGGAGGAAACCGGAGCACCCAGAAGAAACCCATGCGACCACGGGGAGGACATGCAGACTCTGCACAGAAGGCACCCCAGCTGAGGATCAAACTGGAGAACCTCTTGCTGTGAGGTGGCAACGCTAACCGCTACACTACTGTGGCTGCCCTGTTTGTTCTCACTGGAACATCTGTCATGCTATGTACAAGAAAGTGTTTTAATAGGGAGCAAGCAGGGGTAGGAAATTAGGATGCTAAATAAGTAATAAGCAGTATAGTGGTGGGAAGTAATGTATGTAACCAATACCTCAACAGGCAAAAATGTTGTAGGAAAATAACGTTACCTAATGTTTAATATAATGTTGGATTTGAACACCTGACAATGTTAATCAACATTTTCTAAACCTGAGCATTGTTTGAGCATACCACACAGGTAGTCATCTTTCAGCTAACATGCAACATAAAGTTGAAGGGACACTAAGGAAAGTATGAAGAAAAGACTATGTATGGTGTATATTACAAATTGGAAACTGTTATACATATCATTATAGCTGTATCCTCATAGTGCTAATAGTAAACTTTTATGTCATGCAATAAGCAAAGTAGTGTGAGGAGCTACAAATGACTGCAATCAAAAGGAAAAATTGATCAGAAATACTGACAGAACTGGAGACTTGTCTATGCATTATTTCTGGCCATGTATGCAGTATGTAAATCTTTAGTTTGTTATCACTAAAACTTCTCATATGCTGTTTACATTATGCTGTTCAAATTAGAAAGCAAACAGGAGAAAGATAATGGTGATTAACTGAGGAATAAGCAGGACTGTGGTGGGAAGTCACATATGTAGTCAATACTTCAACAGGTAATGTGTTATAGCAAAGAAAACTTTAAATAATGTAGTACACAGTGGTGGATTTGAACACCTGTCAATCTTACCCAACATTCTGTAGATCTGAGAATCATCTGAACACACCACAGCAACAATTTGGCTATTCACTGCAGGATTCCTCCAGTCTGTTGATGAAGGCACCAAGGCACCACTCCATTATCTCTTCCACCAGCCCTTGCCTGGAGACAGAGTTGCCACCTCTACTGGCATTATGTCTGGTGAGTACCAGTGCAGCATTCCCTGGGGTAGAACTACCTGATGCATGTGGTGCAGGTAGTACAGGAGTTGTAGAGCCATCACTGCTAGGTTGTGAACCACAAAAATTGCTGGGTGGCTGTGCTGACTGTGGTGCTGCTACCAAGCCATTTGTGGAAAAATGGGAGTCTGAGTGCCCATGGCCAGTGTAGCTCCCCGTGCTGGTGGTCATTCATGTTGCAGCAGAAATTATAGTCCAAATGTCATTAAAATAAAAAGCAAGAGAGCTAGAGATAGGGAGAGGGAAGCAGGAGAGATAACATAAAAGTATCATAAATTTCCTGTAATTGGAATATAAAAGTATTTAAATTTGTCATATCCACATATGAATGTGAAGCTATACATATGTTTTAAACTAAACCTTTCTCTCAATATTATAAACAGTATGCAAACAGTGTGACTATTGCACATGTGCTTTATGCATTACAAGACATAAAATATCTATGTGAATTACAGTTGTGCAACAGAGACCACAGAAACAAAATAGAATGAAATATGGGCATGATTTTTTCAATGTCCACTTTAGGTGAGAAACACAGCAGTAAAACATAGCCATGTGTGCAAACCATTGTATGTACAAATGCTTCATAGTGATTCCATCAACTACTGATTAATTTTAACACGGTTACATTTGAAATGGTGTAATGCCACCTATGGGCATGTTCTCTGTGATGGTTGATAGCATTCATGAGATGAACATTATCACAAACAAAAATGACATATTAATCTCCATGATGTTTTCGCTACTCAGTGCTGTCCTTACATAATTATAGTTTAACTAATAAACAACACTTTGATGGAACATAAAATGTTACAAACTATGAGTGATAGCACCTTGGAATTGAATAGATAACAAAAAGGAACCTGAAATTCTTTAGTCTGTGTATTGACTTTTAATGCTACAGAAAAACATTCAAAGCTGTAAGTTGAAGTATACAGATTTGAAAATGACTGGATATTGACCTAAATCTGACAAACCTTTAACTGCTGCACTTAGAGGTGTTCCTGCATTGGAGTAATATCATGAAGCAAATAGTTATTCCTCTGGAAAAGTTTTCATTGCATAGATTTCTCTAACCTCTTCTGTGCTAACTGAAGCATGCCTAAGTCAAGCTTATTTGTGCAGCTGATGGCAGTCTTAATGTATCAGAGATTTATGCCATTGGACATGACTTCCCAGTTTCCCACAGTTATTCATACATACTTACAGTGCTCCATGGCAACTGTAATATAAAGAAAAGGGAAACATTTTTATTGCTGGTGACTTTGTGTGATAATATGCTATTTTCATTGACATCATAATTATTTTTTTGTTGTAACACATATTGAGAAAGATGCCATACAGAATTTTACAGGTAGTGTTGTACACAGTATATATCACTGTAATGTACACTTGGGGTAATGAAAACTATAGTCCACTGAAGCTACAATCATACATATTTTAAAGTGGTGTTGATGTGTCCTTTATATTTCCCTGTGGCATTGTGTTGGTGATTGTAATGTCTCATACATTTGCACAAATAATATCTGCAGCATGATGCACACAGAAATGTGGTTTCAGTATTATCAGCGAAATTGTTCATAGGTTCATATGTGTTTACTGGGCTAATGACCACAAGGGCCTTTTTAAGCCTGGCCATGCATTCCAAATCTCTGACAAGTTCTGATACCCTTGATAAGTATAAGTATGGGCCTGGGAAATGAACCATTTACAGGTTACCTCTGTCTATTAGAGGCACAGGTGCCAAACCAAGGATGAATTTCCAGTTTTCCATCCAATTGTCCAAGTTGCACTTGAATTGGGTTAGGGAGGAACTCTGCTTCACATGGATGGGGAGCATGTTCATAGATGGGTAGTCTCTGGGATACATACCTATCTCTCCAGCAAGTCCTATTTATATAACAGGCAAGGTTTAAGTCTTTAGAATGGGTAATTCTGGTGCTGTTTGTTTTGTGGATATGCAGGAGGTCCATCAGAGTGGGGTCTGAAAATGCCCTGTATGCCAGGTATAGTCTTCTCTCAAAAGCCTGTAGGAGACAGAATACAGGGATAGGGCTTTGAAGTGGTCTGCATAAGACATATTACTTATGCCCTGTATTCTTTTAGTGAGGAACCTCTGTGGGCATTCCAATTGTTAGATATGCCTGGTTAGGTACATACCAAAGCGGCCATTGTACTCAATGATAGGTTTGATTAATGCCAAACACAGTGGAACAATGACTTCCTTGGACTTAGATGCCATACCTTTGTTTATAAATTGTGCAACATAGAATGATTTCTTCACCACTGTAGACACATGATGATCAAAGGCTAGATTACTATCTGTGTGTCCCTATGTGCCTGATTACTGGGTCAACTCTAAGGGGTGTGTTGTCAATATGATAGTTACCAGGGATGGATGACTTCCCAAAGGATACTATTATGCATGCATTTCTTGGCATTTAGTTTTAGTCCATGGCTCTGACACCAGTTGTTTGTCTGTGTCAGCCCCATCTGGAGGACATTTGTGTAAGTGTGACATTCAATGACAGCTCCTAATTTGCAATCTTCTGCAAATTTAGTCAGCCAAGGACCACTGCCATTGGCCTTGACGTCTGAGAAGTAAATGCCAAAAAGGAGAGGTCCAAGGACTGATCCCTGAGGGACTGTGCTAGAATTGCTGCAGGTGACATAGATCACATTTATTTTGTTTAGCACCAATTATACACACTTGTGTTGAAAAATTCACATTTTAAATTGAAAATGTAGTTCATGTTAAAGTACCGAAAATAAAACAATTATGACCCTAAAAGTAAGCTATGGATATACACCCTGCACTGCTTGTGTTGTTTTTCATCAACACATTGAACCATTGAGAAAACTGCATGACAGATGCATTTTTTCATTCAACACTTTCCACAATGCTGACTAATGCACACTGACTGCTTCATTGATGGATAAATCTTTCCACATGTGAAATTAAAATTTGAGTTTTTGCCATGGAAAGTGAACTGTCATTCAGAGAAAGCCATCACCTTGACATGTGATGCCAACCATCGAACAAAGGGTGAAGCAAAAAAAAATCATAAATCAGTGTGAAGATTTCTCAACTTTGTGGCCTTATACAAGTAAAATGTTGACAGTAATGATCTCTGCTTTCACTGAGACATCCTCCTGTCTAGATTTGAAATCTGCACCTAAAGCATTACCCTGAAACATTGATGTGAATAACAGTTTTTGCCACATGAACATTTACAAAGTAATGTAAAGTCAAACACATGTACTCACCTTTGCACTTCCGACATTTGCATTTTAAACAGTAATATACCTATGTTATCAAACAGATGTAATTTGTCCTGTCACAATAAAATTCTTTGTGAATGTGATCCTTGCAGGTACAATGATAGCCAAGCATGAAAGGTTAGAAACAAATGTTTGCAAGATAAGAGTGTCCGATTTCTTTTTGTGTGTATTACTTCTTTGTAATCCCCTTGTACCATTAGTGTATTATACTTTGCAATGAGCTTGAATTGTTTTTTAATGCATTTTTGCATTGCATACGTATGCTCTAAGTTATTGCCACTTTGTCATCATAGGCACATAATCTTTTTACAGAATCTTAAGTAAACTAGGGCCCTGTTTCCCAAAGAGTTGCGCTCATTGTAAGTGACCACTTACACTGTGAACAGGATGAGAGCACATGATTTGGAATCTGATCCCTATAGTAAGCCTGTTTATAGCTAGGCTTTACACCAATGTACGTAATTTACACTGACAGCTGGTCTTTCAGAATCAGGGCAGACTTACACTGAGAGAAATTCTTGGAAACTGGTTCTAGGTATCAAGTTTTTCTCCCGGTCAGTAAATGTACATGAAAACCTCAGTAAAACTTTTTTGTCTGACACACCCCCTGTAAGTGTACGTCTCATTGACATTCATGCTAAACAAGTAATTGACTACAAATCTGCTAATAAGCCACACTAGAAAGGCATTACCTAGCCAAAGGTCTTAATACTCACTCGTACTGCACAAGCATATGCACTTCATCGTGTAGGTACTAACAACATGTTTATCTGCCCAGCACCTCAAGCAGATTGATTGATCCTGGAATGATAATGAGCAGAGATGTAATTAACATATTCAGAGGGGTTAACTGACAAAATATAAGCAAAACCTGGGAGGAAGACTGCTTGATTTACCTAACTGCTGCCAAACAAAATGGTTGTTGACGACTGTTAGAAATACTGCTTTTGCAATACTTTTTGCAGAACTGCCTGAAAATCTTCCATGGTGTCTAATGTTCTTTACACATACTGCTTACTGCTTTACATTTTGAACAGTTTTAGTTGCAATGACTGCTTCATAATTTTGCAAAGTTGTGTTTTGTAGTGAACATATGAACAGTTTTTATTGCAGTTCTGTTTTACTTCTATTTTATGGGCTTCTGGCAATAGTCTGAGGATGGTCAGACATGTCTGACTTGTGAAGTTTATATGGGTTATTGTTACTTTAATAAAATGTTCTCTGCTTATGCTATTCCTTCTGCCTAGTAGTTGTATATTCTTTTGTGTCTGGGGAGTCATCGTTTGTTCAATTCTGCACTCATAGGTTATTCCCAATGGGAAGGCAGATGCAAATTTTACAGGTCTTGCATTGGCTTACTTCAGTTATGGTTTTTAGGTTTTAAATGGTGATTCCTGCATAATGAGTAGCTTCTCCCCAGTACTACATGATCAGACTTTAAACTTCAACTCCCTAATGTATTGTGTTTGGTGTGTGTGTGTGTGTGTGTGTGTGTGTGTGTGTGTGTATATGTAATTCTTTTTAACATCAAAACAGGGATAGGGCACCAAAATCCAAAAAAGGGGTCAGCCCCACAAGAACCTCCACTGTCCTTGCAGAAAAATGAAGTTATAGACCAGGCCCTCTATCCCCATGGGGCACAACTCCTAGATCCTCATTTAGCTGCCAAACATTTCTGTAACCATGTCTGGTTGCAAGTGGTTGATGATGTGAATTCTGTGGGTGCTCAGGGTCATGACTGAAGGAGTGTCAGACACAAGGCTAGTGATATGATCAAGAAGACCAATGACAGAACTAAGGGTGGCAGGTGGGTGAAGAGCTACTGTGGTTGCACCTCATAATGAAGCACCAGTCAGTGAAATGGAGGAATTCCTGTCAACTGTGAGGGATCCAGGCAGCAAAGAAGAGTTTCACAGTGTTGTTATGGATGTGGGGGCAAAACTAGAGGGCAACCACAGGATGTCAAATAGTGATTCTCTAGGAATGCCGTTCAAATATATTTAAATGTTTGAAATTTAAGCTTTCTATTTAAGTTGTTTTACATTTTATGTGTATAGTACCACTGCTATATGTGTGTCTAGAGACATCTGGCATTAAGGTGCTATAACCACCTGCACATGGTGTGGGCACATTTTTTTTGTCTTTAGTTATTTATATGAATTTACTGGAAAGATTATTTCCATTTGCATGTGTTGTTGCTTTATTGAGATGAAGGTAGAATATTGTAATCATTTATTTGTATTTCTTCTATTTTTATATTATCCTGATGTAATCACAGGTCTATTTTTATGTTTTCCTGATGTAATCACAGGTCTATTTTTATGTTTTCCTGATATAATTGCAGGTGAGGCTAGCACCAGCACAGTGGAGCTCCAACCAACTGATGTTGGAGGATCAGTAGCCTCTGGCAAGGATGGAGGTGATGAACAACTGCAGTCTGGGGTTGCAGAGGATATGTCTGACATGGAGGGTGTGCCTCCCACATCCCCTGTCCACAGCCTGGATGCAGTCATTATGTCTGTGCATAGTCATGACACAGTATCATTTGAGAGTAGATATATTGATGGGGACACATCAGATAAGGCTAGTATGGTTACCCAAGTTTCATAGCTGGCAGAATGTCTTCCTGGCCTTTGTGATGGTGAAGTACCATGTAGGGGTGTTGGTAAAGGTGCTCACAGAAGGCATGATTACTGCCCTCCCCTGATATTGGTATGTCAGTATCTGCCACACAATGTGTGTATATAGGGCCACTGTGGAGGCACAAGCAAGTTTCACCAGGGCCTCGGAAGAGATAGTTCTGACATATGAGACTGAATGAACTGAGTATGATCCCTTGGACAGGATGAGTGACACATTAGAGAGTATAGTAGTGCAGTGTCTGTTGTGGAATGTCTGCATTGAAAGGTCAGCATCCATGCGGACACACAGCCAGTACACTATCAAATGTTAAATGACATGGATGTAGCTGTGCCAATTCCAGCTACTGAAATGGTACTACTTCCACTGATCCATCGGCCATGGATGTGTCCACTCCCAGATGTGATTGGCCACATGATCATTGTCATAGACATAGCTGTGAAGACAACTTGTCCAGCAGACATCATTTACATTCAGAAAGCAACCCAACTTTTAGCCAGGGTCATGGAAGTAGCAGTGCATCTCCTGGCAGAGGGAGCTCTCATGAGCGAGGGTGTCAGTGATGAATGAGATCACCTACCATGCACAGCTCAAACCTGTCCAGAATGCTAAGGTATAGCCTAGCACAAATGCTTTGTCTCTGTTCTTGAGATGAATATAACACCCCACACAAAATCTTAATATTCATCAACACTGACTTTTTCACATCTCAGCATACTGGCTCTGACAGTGCATACTTGCTTTGACCTCATCTCTTACATGCACAAATACTTATTTTGTGTCCAGCTCATCCTCTTGCAACCCCCCCCCCCAATACTGTGCAAGTGATGATGACTGTGCCCTGCCCTTTACACAATTCTTTGTCTTAGGGTTGCCTATGTTTGATGAACAAAGTGACCAGCTAATGACTTAGTCAAATGCCCGATTTCATCAGGATACTAATAGTATTTTTGTTAGAGTTTGCTTAAGTTTAATACTTTTATTAGTTGTTGTGGTAATAGTTGTATTAGTGGTAGTAGTAGTAGTAATAGTACTAGTAGAAGTAGTAATAGTGGTAGAACAGTAATATTACTTATGTAGTACTGCTTGCTCAGCCCCTTGTGCAGATGGTGCTGAGATTGCCATAATCCCTCCTGAAGTTTCTGACTTGGGCTGCTTATGTTTGATGCATGTTTTTGGGTAATACCCTTTTTCTTTCTACAGCTGCATTGCAACTTCTTCTTTGTATTTTAACTAATTTTTTCTCACTTGCAGTTATAAGGTTTTATAACTACACTTGGTCTACCTGTGCAGATTATGGTGATATTGCCCAACACCCTGTGGGTTTGTTTGACATAGATCTGCTTAGGCCTGATGGTTGGAAACATAATTCAAATTCATGGGCAATATCTTTTTCCATTTAAAAGCTTTATAATTTGTTTGGTCTGTATTTGTTGCACGTCAGTCATATATATTACTTTTGATTTACAAGTATAGTTGATCATAGTTTCATTTTACTGAAGTACCGTACATAAACATTGATAAGCATTATCTGTTCATTACATGGTCATCAATCACCTTTGTTACTGCTGCTGACGGTATTGTAGACTGAGCTTGCCTATGTCTGTTCCTTCCAGTAGCCAGACATTACATGGATGAAAAAAGGCTTGTAAGCTTGCATGCATCACTGTTACTGTTTGTATGCACTTATCTCCTTTTCTTTTTTTAGTTAGTGATGAGTATGTATGCTATTCACTGCACCTTAGCCAGTGCTATAGCATATTGTGCACACCTCTTTCTGCCATGATCATTTTCAGATGCAGGTTTCTCATCTGACCTTCATTTGTGTTTGCTGGCCCTGTCTGTGATGCTCAGAACTGAAGTCCTGGTCTTGGGCCACTCTGCTGCAACGGTTTTCTGAATGTGATGTTATGTAAGATGGTACTGACAGTCAGTATTTTGGTAGAGGTGGTTGGGTCATATTGCAGGGCACCTCCAGATGTATCTAAACATTGGAAATGTACTTCAGCTGGCCAAATTCATGTTCTATGATATTTCTAGTCCGAGTGTGTGTGCATTGTTGTAACCTTGTTCAGTGGGGTTGCATAGATTTCTTGTGGGAGTCATGAGCCAAGGTTCCAGTGCATATCTTGCATACCCCACTAGATATCCTTGTGGAAAGTTACCCCATGAAAACCTTATGTATAGGTCTCAGGTGTGCCATATGTTGGAGCTATGGAAGCTGCCAAGTTGACCTGCACACACATTATAGATGACATCCTGTGCATTACAGACCATCTGATAGTTGCTTGGATGGTAGCCATTACTGTTTATGTACCTCCTTCCTAGTTCATCAGGTGGAGCCTTTATTTCAATATGGGTGCATTCTATGGCCCCCCAGTACTTCAGAAAAAATATGCTATGGCATAGAAATTTTGCATGGTGGTAACTTTCTCATCTGGGATATATGGAAGCCAGATATGTTCCCCCCACATGTTGCAGCATTGCATTGAGTAACTAGTGGAGTACTCTTGAGGCAGAGGCCTGTGAAACTCTCACTGAGTCCCCACTAGGCCACAGGAATGTCCCTGTAGCTAGTACACATAGTGCTGCACATACCTTAGTTTCCACTAGGCTGGGTTTTTCATGATTCCCACAGGGCCTCAGGTGAGGATGGCAGATATACACTATTTGTTCTATAGTATCCCTGTCCACCATGTAATGGTTTAGTATTTCTATTTCATGCAGTCCATGGTAAATCAAATGGAGTTTGAATATCTTACATCTTTTATGCCAGGCTCTGACAGCAGCTGCAGCATCTGGTATGATATCCTGTTGCACACACAGATTTATGACTATGGCAATCCCTAACAGTTTTAAAAGATTTTGTCTGGGAATTCAGAGTTAACACTAACACGACATGTTCACGCTCATTTTATACATTTTTGAATCACTCTGCCATGCTTTTTTGCTTCATTATCATGTATCATCATTATTTATGCGATCATTAGCATATTCCAATGTTAACTATTGTTTTGCAGCTGACAACAATGCGTACAGTTGTTTCCTGAATCACAAACAGCTCAGTCATCACTGAGCTTCACCCAAATAGGCTTAGTGTGATGTGTAGACATTTATGAATCTTGGTAGGTGTCTGTTCAAGTGATGCAGTCTTGAATTTGATACATGTGAAGAAGGATGGTGTGGAGAGCATGGAGTTGGGACAGACCAGCCATCCTAAATTCCCAGAATATATATTTTTGATAGAAGCAGTTTTGATAGGTTTCCTAACTGATTAAACTTCTTTTGATATAAAGAATGTAAACCAGTCATATATCTTTTCAGCAAAAGCCCAACAATTGAATGATTCAGCTAAAACAAGACAGTGCAGAAACTTAAAAAAAATGATTGCCCTATTGCCCTGAGGTACACAGACCTGAGAGTTAACTAGAGCAGTCAATACCGATGTTTTTTTTTTATAAGAAATCCAATTTATTTCTTCCGCTGATGCCATCTTGTTTTGGCTAAAATTATTGTTTGCCATATGTTTTTGATCAGACATCCCAGACCCAGGAAAAATGCATATTACGTTTCATTATATGGAGCTGTCTGGGATTTATGTACATTTGCATTTATAATTATTTGAATTTAGGTAACTGGCAATTTCTTTGGTCAGTGGTCTTGCCTGTTGATATATACAAAGATCAAAGTATATGTCATTGTATAACATAGTACAGAAATCAATAAATGCCTGAACAATAAAAACAGATGCTGTCATCCCTAAAATAGTATAAAGTGAATGGTAGTGTAGGGTACGTGTATGACAACAATAGAAGTTAACTAAAGGCCTGAAGTATTTTAAGTGCAGTTTCTCCCAATTTAATTTTTCCAAGTGTTTTGGTTTTCTAATGCCATGACAGGAACTGACCCCCATTACTAAGTTAGGGTGTGAATCTTTTCAGTGCCTGCAAAATGCCCAGAATTGCCTCCTTCTGTAATTCATACTGGGTTACAGGTATTGGTGACATATCAAGGTACAACTGCAAATTCTTTTTATTAAACCTGTTGCTCCTGTGTATCTTTCATCCACATTGCTCTTGTTTCTGCTTGAAAATCCTGGTATTTTATGACTTTGTGTCTCTCTGTACATAAGATGATATAATCACCGGGTGTAGCATTTTAATAATTAATGCTATGATTGTAGGTTTTTCATGGACTACTATATCTAGTTTTCTCACATCCATTTTCCGAACTGTTGGCAATGCGTGATCCCATGTGAAATAAACTTCATCACTCTCTGCAATGTTTTGTGGTTCATGTTTCCAGTGGTTCTCATTCACTTCTGTATTTTAATGTTTGCACAATTCCCAGTGAAATAGTCTTGCCACAACATTGTGCCTTTAAGTATGCACATTCAGCAACAAGGTGTGCAGCTTTTTCCAGTTCTGTTTTAAAGAAGCTATATTTGTCTGTTTCTTTCACATTATTGGTGGACTTTGTAAACCAATGTGTAGGTAGTCCACTATCCTGGGCTGACATTATTAGCTTTTTGTCTTTTGGCTTCATAACCATTTCTGTGTCATATCTTGGTCAATATGAGGATGTTCCAGGGGAACTCTGTACTTGCCACTGTATTAGTGGATTTCAGATTTTTTTCCCTTCTCGTCTGAACCTTTTCCTCATGTACTTTATTTATTTATTTTTTTGGCAGACTCGGTTGATGTCTGATTTTGCCTACTTCCGTTTGATTTCCATTTCTCCTTGATACCAAAATACTTCAGCTAAACTAAGCAAAGGTGTCATCTTAGACTTTTTCTCATGTTTTAAAACGTTCACTATATTTGGATCTGATGGGGTCAGCAGATATGAATGCAGTCCCATGATTGCAGATATATATATATATATATATATATATATATATATATATATATATATATATATAAAACACTTTTGAGGAGGCACATACCTCATTCAGACTGAGGAATATATAACATTGGTATACATTGAATTTTAGATATTTGATAAGGATGAAGTATTTTTCTTGTTTTCATGTTTATTTGATACAATACTTTTGAGGGCCAGTCAATCATCCTGAAACTGTTTGTTAGAACAGGAAGAACAAATTAAATTATAGATTGGAATTTATTTATAGATGTCAAGGCAGTTTTCAATATTAGTTTCAGTGTTCTGAAGTACTCCTTACTGAGCTTTATTCTCATTTGTTTATGCTTTATTGTCGATCCTTCATCTATTCCCAAATATTTATACACTTCTTCCTGATCAAGTTCCTTTATACCACATTCCTGTCCAAGGCAGACATTTTCTTGATCCTGCAGCTTTCCTTTTTAATGTTGCTTTTTCACACTTATCAATATCCAGTGTCATTCTTATATCATCTGAGAAAGTTTGAAACATTTGTAGTTGTGCTTTCAACTCCTCATCTGTTGAATACAGTTTAAGTCATCCATAAAAAGTTGATGAGGAATCTTTAAACAAGGTTGCTTTCTGTGAGATAAATTGTAACCATGGCTTAATGTGTTAAACAAGCAGTTCAATAGGTTAAGGGCAAGACAAAACAGCAGCAGTGACTAAGAGTCACCCTGAAATACCCCCCTTGAATTTTTATCCATGTGATAATAATTTGCCCATTTTCATGGCTGATCTGCATAATTGGTTTGCCACTGTTTCATGGTCATTCTAATGTAGCTGATGAATGTAGGGTGTATCTTGTACATCTATAAGCATTTCTTTATCCATGAATGTGGCATGCTGTCAAATGCAATCTTATAATCTTTGGACGCCATGCTTAGATTCATCCCCTTTTTTACAATTCTTTATTATGGTTTTATTTAGCAACAGATTATCCTGTGAGATGCCACCAGGTGAATAATAGGCCAGTGACAATGACATACATTTCCAAGCTGGCATCTATTCTGGAAGTTTACTTTAACACTAGCATAGATATTAGAATCTAATCGTAAAGGGAATACATTCTGTTCCAGGTTGGAAAGTCTGAAATTCTCATGCAATCCTTATGATTAGCTGAATGGACAGATGTGTAGAAGTGCAAATCTTTAATACTGTTAACCATTAAAGTGTATTGGTCACTATCTGAAGCAGTATAGGTAAAAAAAAAAAAAACACACCTTCAGAGTGAGACATAACTTCCTTATCATATACAATACCAATTGTTTTTTTTTTCATTTTATTTTGTTGATAGTTTGGCCCTGAAATCTTTCTCAGAGTTGAAAAATCCTACATGACATTGAAAAAGACTGAACCTGCAATGTCTCACTAGCTAAATTAATGTACATGCTACTGTATTTCCATGATAAGTGCATTAGTAATAATATCTTTCTTTCAAGTTGTCAACTAGGTTTGCAGGTGGAACTCTGCACTAAAAATAACACAGATGATGATGTAGCAGTAAAACCAAAATATAGGTAATTAGCTGCTCTTATCCAAAATTCTTTTGCAGTTGTATGTAAACCATTGCTCACTACCTACCGTGATGCCATTTTGTGGATGTGGTTATACGGGAAAACCCTGAGTGAACAGTGAAACTAAAAGATCATACAATATAATCTTCATTTCTTGGAAGATTACTTGCAATTTTAACATCAGGAGTATATATAGAAATGGAATAATTGTAAAACAAGCATAGTTCTGAAAGTGAGCAGAACTCTTTGAAGGAATGAATCAACCATCTAAAGATAGAGCAAAACATACATTGTTAAGCCTGTTGAAGAGTTAGCAGGGGACTTTGGACTCCAAAGCCCAGGTTACCTCTTTTAAGTATATTCTACATTGTAAATGTTCTCTAAATAATATCTCACCAAAACGTGTGCTGAATTTATTTCTGCAGAACTGTATTATCTGAACATTGTAAATATTGGAGATGAAAATTTTAAAAATGCTAATATTTTTAATATTAAATAAATGTTTGACTGTCTAATAAATACAAAATGGCTTTGGCAATGTACTTTTTCTTAAATGTGGGGCATTTTGTAAGCATACTTAGATGCTACAAGACACCAGAAAGACTGGTATTACTTTTTTGTGAACTACAGAAGAACAGCTCTCTCCCATACCAAGGCCTGTGGTATTCCTAGAGCAACATTCCAGTATCTACTTGTTTCTAACAAGCAAGTTACTGGATAAGTCTATCTGAGCTAGGTGCCATTTTACAGAGGTGATCCAGAGAAAGAACATTCTCAACAAGCACCAGTTGAATTCATTCAAGACTCACATATGCATCAGCTACAGAAGTGCAAAGTTCAATTAATCAATTAATTGACATTGGGCTTTAGAATCCTGATGTTATACAACAGGACAGTATAGACACAACACCAAGCATAGTCAGACTTCTCAAATAGCAATATCACTAAACTAAATTGTGTTGTTAATGGTACTGAATGAGACCTAATTCAGACTTGACTCCACTCTGCAGTACAGACAGCTTTAATAATGTTTAGAAAATCTTGGACGTCTATATTTTAAATTATGTCCTCATGGGATATCAACACACCTGTCAAGCTCTAAGCAGAAGAATTCTGGATAAAGCCAAAATAATGCTGAGACAAAGACCCAAAATCAGAGACACATTTTAAATATTGCTCTTATTAACTTAGAAAGCTAGTAGAATAAAAGGTTTTGCATTAGCATGCATTTTCTGATGGCTATGATGTCAGAAACTCAAATGTACATCATTATTTGGTGACTTCTGTCTTCAGTGATTTGCTAATAAACTGTAGAGTTTATGAGGAACAGACCAAATTATGAGGCAAAATTTGGACATTCTCAGGAAATCTAGACCGTTGAGAGTTTATGGATATAAGTATAATGGACATGCAAAAAAGACCATTGAAAATAAACAAGCAATACATCCAAAATAAAAGCCTCTACTCAACCTAAACACGCTTTCTAACATCATAAAATAAAAGCTGAACAAATCCCCAAATCAAAAATTATCCTCAAAACTAGCTCTCATCTACACACTGCTAACAGAATACATTAGAAAACATGAGCTTCTTTCACACAAACAACATGGCCTTTGGTTAGGACACAGCACAATAACTGCACTTAGACTGTTACTGATTAAATCATCCTAGGCATGAGCAAAGGCCAGCTGACAGACATAATTCTTTTAACCTACCCAAAGCATTTTATTTAGTGTCTCACATAATTCTCTCAAATCAGCTACTTGAAATAGTAATTAACCCAGATATCATCCCAAAACTAGTACCTAGACCCGCTGGAGTCACTCACCATTCAGCCAAATACCATATTCATGGGGGACGTCAACTACTCCTGTATAGACTAAGAAACATCCACTGCCCCAACCTGCAGGCACAATGTTTCCTGGACTTTATTAACACAAAAACCCTTGATCAGATAGTGCATACTCCAACTAGAATTTCAAACATATTGGACCTTGTACTTGCCAATATGGGAGTGTGCCCCCCCCACCATGTCATGTCCTCATAGGTGAAGTGGAATCCTGAAGCTCTTCCCTTCAAAATAAAAATCAGCATGGAAAATCCAACATAACCTGTAAGAGTTAGGAACTATTTTAAAATAAACTGCATCCTGTTAAGTGGCAGTTTGTCAAAATCAATGCTCCTCCAAACCCTGAGTTCATAGCAACTTGTGTAGTTATTCATAAAAACCCTGTACAAACATGTAAATGGCTGCATACAGACTGCTGTACCTATCAGAAGTAAGCCCAAAACAATCCCCCAAAACAAATCACACTTGTGTAATTCTGCCCTTAACATGGCATATAATAAAAGGAAACAAGTCATGGTCAAAATCAGAAAGAGCAACTCTCATAATGGCAAGGACTCGCTAATTAAACTAAACAGGAATCTAAGATGACTAATTAACTGCAATAAGGCCAATTACATGATGAAGATAGCCTCTCAGGCTAAAGACAACCATAAGGCCTTCTACAGCTAAGTCCAAAACCTTAAAAGTAACACAGCAGTGTGCCGAATTGTTGGTAAATGGTACCATCTTCTCCAAGCAGAGTGACATAATGAATCTGCTTGCTGACAAATTCGGCTCTAACTTCACCACCCCACTCTTGCCTGCCTCCCCCTGTGAAATCCCTACTAGCATAATCCCCCCCAACTATTAGCAAGGAGCAGGTCATGACAGCACTCACTAAGGCCACAAAACATCCTCAGTGGGCCAAGATAATATCTCAGGTTGTCTCCTAAATAGTTTGAAACATATGCTATTAGGACCACTTGAGTCACTTTTCAACTACAGCCTCAAAACAGGCTATGTGCCATGTGAATGTAGGTCTGCAGTGGTGTCGTTATTCCTCTTCACAAGGGTGGACCATTAATTGACCCCAGAAACTACAGGCCCATTACTATGATTAATCTAATATGCAAAGCCAAGAAATGAATTATGGAAATGATCAACAAAAACACTGGCAACCTACAGACATTGGATGCATCCCGGCTTGGTTTTGTCAAAGGAAAGTCATGTCTACTTAAACTGGTAGACTTCTTTGAGAGGGTTCACAAGGCAATGGATACGAGGAAATGGTGCATATTGCCTACCGAGACCTTATTCAATATAATATCTCACTCAGGTATTGTTGACAAACTCACAGTACTAGGCATAAATCCATACATAACTTGCTGAATTGCCAGCTGGCTCACAGATAGGACCCAAGAAGTCAGGATTGGTGAGACCACCTCTACCAAGAGACTGGTCACCAGCAGAGTACCTCATGGCTCAGTGCTGGATCTGCTCCTGTTTGGCATCAACTTCTCAGAGATCACTAAGTTTGCAAACATCTACACATTGAGAGTAATCTTAGATTCCCCCATGATGCTAAAATCCTGCAAGAGAGACTAACACAGACAAATGACTGGTGCCAAAGCCACAGATTAAAACTCAATGCCAAGAAGTGCATTATAGTGTTTTTGGGGAAAAAAAATCAACCCAGGTTATTTACTCCATTGGTAGGACACCCCTAAGAGTTGATTGACCAAGTAGTTAGGGACCTGGGAACATACTAAGACAGCAAACTGGCCTTTGGCCAACACGTAGCCAAGGTAGTAAGAAACTAATTTTATGTCACCCAACTTATATGTAAGTGCATGTCATCCAGGACCAAGGAAGTTATAGTACCACTTTATTCAGGACTTATCAGACTCATCATTGAATACAATACCTCCTTTGGCATATACCTGATCAGGCATACACAACAGTTTGAATACCCACAGAAGTTCTTCACCAGGACTACCCAGGGTATTAGCACATTGTTTTATCCAGCTCTATCTCTATATTCAGTCTCCTGCAGGTTACTGAGAGGTGACCTATGCCTGGCATATAAGACATCCTCAGATCCAGCCCTGATGGAACTTTTGAACATCTGCAAAATGAATAGCACCAGAAATACTAGGTCCAAGGATATAAACTTTGCTTGCAACATAAATAGAACATGCTGACAAGATAGTTATGTGTCTGAATGGATCCAAACACTCTGGAATAGGTTTCTCATCCATGTGAAGCAGAGTCTATCCCTAACCTTATCCAAAAGTAACTTTGACCACTGGATGGGAAATCAAAAATGTACTCCTGGTCTGGTCCCCACATCTTTGACAGAGAGAGGCCAACAGTAAATATTCCCTAACATATACCCCACTAAAACTTTAGCAATCTCCTAATTAACATACTCTTCCAAATAGATGCCCATGATATATGGAGGCACAGTTGGGTTGGGTTTCACGGCTAGGTTTATAAAGGCCCTGGTGGTCATTAGACTAGTATATACTAATGAACCAATGAACCTATGTTTCCATAATGACCTTTCCTACTGCTACTTTACTGTCAAATTCCAGTCCTCATACACTGTCACAAGGCTGTATCCTTGCTCCTATCCTTTTCTCTGCCAATTTATACAGATGACATGGTTTTATTCTGGTCAAATCAGTCCTTCACAAAACTCAAAAAAAAAAAAAAAAAAAAAAAAAAAAATTCCAAGCTGATTTCTTTTCATACAATGGATTAAAAACAAAAGTACCACTTAATACATCCATAAAAAAACAAACAAACAAAAAAAAAACATGGTTTTTGGTACAAAACAAGAGCTCTGCTAAACTTATTCTCATTTACAGATATTTGATCATAGCAACACTGCCTTAGAAAACACTAGCACTTTCAAATACCTGGGACTATGACTAGACCAATCTCTCATCTTCACATTCCATTTCAGCAAAGCAGGAAAAGGTAAACTCATTGCTGTTCTAGGCCAACTAACTGACTCCACTTCCATCCAAAGCAATTAGCTCAGCCATACCTATGAACTTGTATAAATATAACATGTTGGAGAGATAAATATATGTCAGAGGATCCCCATGCACTGAAACATGCCCCCCCCCTCCATGTGAAGCAGAGTGTATGTTATCCAGGTCCAAGGGAGTTTTGGTACCACTTTACTCAGGGCTTATCATAATCATCATTGACTATAACACCCTCTTTGGGCATATACCTGACCTGGCAAATACAACAATTTGAATGCCCACAGAAGTTTCTCACCAAGAGAATCCAGGGTATTAGCACATTGTTCTATGCAGGTCATCTTAAAATAGTCCACAGGAACAGCTCGCCTAATACTTAGCTGTGAGCCTTCATTTAGTGCTAATATCAATAGCCTACTAAATATGACCACTACTTTATTCCACCCAGAGAGTGATGCCTCAAACATACACCACGATCATCTGAAGAACAATATAAAAACTGGTCCATGGGCCTGAATAATATTCTATCTATCTATCTATCTATCTATCTATCTATCTATCTATCTATCTATCTATCTATTCTAGACATAATTGGACATGGGTTTGTGAAAGGTTAAATCATGCCTATTGTTTTTAGAGTTTGAATGGGAATCCACAAGAAATCTGGATTCCATTTACAGAAATGATTTTGATCTTGCCAAAGTATTTGACACTATGTCATACACAGAGATTATAAAATATTTAATAAGACTGGGCTTTTAATATTTATTTTGTCTGCAAGACTGAATATTGAACCTATTTGATAAGGCTGGATGGTAAACTCTCTGTACTAACTAGCTGACCTGTTCAGGGGAGTGCCACAAGGCTCTATACTCAGTCTATTATTTGTCGAACAGACAATTGCAGACTTGGGATAATTGACTTCTCCTCCACAGAGGTACAAAGAGGGCTGGATGCAAGTGGTACCAGTTACTAAATTAAAATATATGCAATATTGTCACTTTTGGGAATTAAGTGATGAAGGGGTCCCTACTACCTACAGTACTGAGGAAGTGCACTAAAACAGATGGATAAGCATCAGCTGTGCAGAACACATGAGCTGTATTACACTTGTTCAGCTTGAGTATTTTGTTCCTTTAGTTACTTTATATTAAGGTGCATCCAAGGTAGGTCTGCTTGCTTGTGTGAGTCCACTTACAGGTGATCTAATTGTGCAGCCTCCTATTGAAAGGAGACTTTACAGTATCTGTAGGTGATCCTTCTTTCATTGAGGTGAGTGACCTTGGGCAATAATACAGTATGACAGTGTGGGATGCAGGGGGTCTTGTCCCAGGTACAAGTTTTTAAATATGTTGCATTTGCTCACACTCTCCATCAGCTTCAGTAACCCGGTTATGAGTTTCACAGTACTTGAGCTCACATAATTCATGATAGTTTTGCTGGGCATTTGCCTTTCATAGGTTGGTGTCTTGAACAGATGTAGTGGACACTTCTTTCGCCAAGAGGTTGTCCTTGTAGTAAGAATCTTTTTCAATTTCTCCTAAATGATCATAGAAATTACACGTTGTTTAAAGGAAAATACTGTTCTCAAATATAACTTGTCTCACTAGTTTATCTAAATTTGAAATGCTCTAATCTTCAGTCACCTGACAAAGCACCTGGCTCAACAAGAAAGGCTGCACCAGTTGCCACCTGTAGTACTTTGTTGCTCCTTTTGCTGTTGTGCATTTTTTTTGTGGGGATTTGCGTGCCTTTCTGTGTCCCGGGACAATCTCGGTTCTTTAGTCTATTTGAAAAGAATTAGTGGGTGAACTAGCATATTCATACATGTAGTCAACATTAATCAGTCCAGAAAATGTATTAAAATTGTGAAAAATGTATAACCCAACATCTTCCTTTCCTTTGGAATTAGTTTTCCCAATCTTGAAACAGTGCCAGTCTCATTACACAATTAAAAAGACCTCAGCAAATACAATATATGTGTAAAGTTCAGCACTAGGTTGTACGCTTGTCACAAACACAAACCTACCAGTCAAAAGCAGATAAGTCAAATTTTTAGTTTCCTGAAGTGCTTGATTTTTCACAAAAGCAAATACCCATATTTGAAGGATAACTAAGCATGTCTTTCCCCACTGAGTTTATACAGCTTCAGAGCTGGACCATTTCTATGAAAGTGTAGTTTTGCTACAAAGCTTCCCCATGCAGAAACACTTGCATATGTAAATTTCATTCACATTCATTTCAGTTCTGTTAGATTTTGTTTTGAAAGTTTGGGTCTTACTCATTGGCTATGAGGCTTGTACAAATACAGTACCATATCCAAACTATATACTTATCTTAACAAAGATTATTAGGCACATTAACACTTTATATACATTATTTGCATGCATATAATTTCTGTTATGAAAAGTGGCAATTTTGTATGATCAGAAATGAGTTAACAGGATCTGCAGAAATCTAGATAATGTGTGTTTAGGATGCAATTGCATGTGAACATTTACTGTGTAAGATGGCTTCTGAAAACTTACTTTTGAACATTTTATACCGCATGCATTTTCTAAGGCAGGCAGTAGAATAGATGTTTTATATGATCTAAGAAAGAATTTACACAATCTAGAACAGATGTAAATAAGAAATAAAAACATTTAACATGTTGCTGAGTGAATAATGTCATTATGAGATAGAAATGAAGCATATACCATGGTACCTTAAATAACTTCAGACCCTAAAGGAGAGAACGTAGCAATGTTATGGTGCCTCTACTTCATTATTACCAATGAGTCATAAAAAATAAGATGAGACTGATGAAAACTGTGCTCGAGTAGTAGCATTTGTTACTGTTAGTGCCCCACAGAGCCACTGACAAATAATCCAGAAGTTATGGTAAAGCAGTCAGTCAGTACAGACACTGATCCACTATAGTGTCAAACGTTTTCAATATGCCACAAATAGAAATAGAATTTGTCTATCTTCTGCACCGTTCTGTCATAATCCATCTTGTAAAGGAAGATGAATCATCTGTTAATCCCCTGCTATGTTGTATTACTTCATAGAAAGTCAGGCAGGAGGTGAAGAGGTGCCATTCCCCCCTTATAGGCACAAGTAGCAAAATTATCTCTTGGAAAAAATAAATCTGTGGATGTTTTACTGAAATGCTTTACCTTCTTACCTGCCTTATGCCAGTAAATGTATACTTATTAAGGGTTGAATATTGTTTTATTTTAAATGGCACGGTTGCTTTCTTTATTACATTTAGATTAGAATGCATGCTGTGATAAGAGAAGAGAGCATGGTTATGATCCGTATTGTCAATCTAATAGGAAATGCTAGAGAAAAATCACTGGGGGAACATGCTAAAGCTAACATAAACGTATATATTAACCAGCATGTTTGAAGGCAAAGCTCAGTACTGTTAAACTGTAGTGTATCACAGAAAACGCAGTTCAGTACACAACTGTATCCAAATTTAACAAAGTCTGTGTATGTTGTACAGTCAGCTTGAAATTGGCACTACTACACACATAAATTCATGAAACATACATAATAGATATGAGCATCTAGAGATTATCAGAAATAATCATCTATCAATCCAAACATAATTCTCACCACCAAGTAAAAAATGAAGACATACGAGTATACACATGCATGCATATGCTCATGCATGTACACACACACACATACACAGTCTCAGCTCAAGTACATTTCTATGAAATGCTGATGTTAAAAAACACTCGTGTCACTTCATGCAGAACAAATAAATCAAGCAATCTCCTCAGATGTCCAAAAAGGATAACAGAACCCATTTTTTGTATATTAAAAACGAAGATATTTTAATAAATAGGTGTTCCACATAAGCACAAAACCATAAGGAATTAAGCACTTTCGTCCTTCAATATACAAGGACCCCTTCAGAGTTCAAACAGTCATAAATATAATTGATCCCTTTAAATAGTCCATTTTTGTTTTGCCCACATCCATCTTAAGTTAATTAATGACATGAGAAAAAAGCAAATGCATAAAGATTTATTTCCATTTTGAACTGTGTAAATAAACAGTTAGATATGTATATTACTAATCTTCATTTAAACCAATTAAAATAGTAATAAACATAGAAAATAAAAAATAAAAATAAAAAAATAAGCAAATAAACTTTAAACCCATAAAGTCCCTTTAATAACTGACTGCCTTCATTAGTTAAAAGCTAGTTAAGGAAATGTGATAATTTAACTCTCCTGGTCCAGTTGCATTGGTTTTTAGTTGCTATTTGGCTTCTTTGCTTCCAATCTAATTTTTATTGGCCCTCATCTTTGATCTTTTTCTACCACTTCTAAAATGTAGAACCCAAACCTATGGCCATCATTTTTTTCAATAGGCCTCCAAAGGGCATTAAACTAGTTCTTATTTTTCTGTCTCTAATAAGTCTGTATATTCACTCTTTTAATCATCTCTCTGTTTTTCCAATGTAGAATGAGGAACAATCCATACATAACGCAATATATATATAACCATTTTAGTTTCACAATTGCATCTTCTGGTGTAGGAAGCTTTTTTATAACCACAAATATGTATGAATTTCCCTTCTATAAGAAACATGCACTGGGAGCATCTCCCACATTTTTTCATCTCCCTGTTTTGAGATGTTCTTTTGTCAGCATCAGTACTGGTCTCCAGAAACTATTTTATATTCCAGTATCTCCTATATATAACCACAGGGGCCACCCCAATCTTCTTCATATCCATTCCCCCAATGTCAAAAATGTTTCCAATTGTTTGTCACAATCTCCCTAATAGTTTCAGGGTCCCTATTAAAAGTAGTAATAAAACCCTTTTTAAATCTATCGTTGATGTTATCGTAACTCACAGAAAGGGGTTAATTGGTACCTAGAAGGGGTTTATACATACTAATAGTCCTTTTATCATACACTTCCTTAAAAATATTTTCAAGGAAGGCTTTTAGGTAACCCTGATTTAATAGCATAGATCTAAGGTTCTCCCTTCAACATAAAATTTGTGCAGGGCAGAAACCATTTTGGCTAGTCTCACTAGATGGCCCTTAACTAACGCCTTTTTCTGATGTTTAGGGTGACAACTATCAAAGTGGTGCAAGGTGTTTGAATATGAAGGGTTCCTATACAAGTTCAAGAAAAAATCTATTGGTGTGGTCAGTTGTAACTTCCATATCAAAGTAGCAAACACTCTCTTTAGATTTCCTTATAGTGAACCTTACAAAGTCCACGATGTTGTTAATAAAATGAAAAAAAAAATAATTTAACCTGTCCTCTGTATCTGTCTAAAACAGTCCAAGTTCTCTAAGAAATGTCCATAAAATATCCATTAATTTCTAAATGCTGAACTGAAAACAAAATTATTTTCCCTAAAGGCTTGGACAATATTAACAGAAATGTGGGTACAAGCTGCCCCCATTGCTACCCCTATTCTCTGTTTAAAGATTGTCTCTTCAAACCAGATGTAGTTATTATCTAAAACCAATTCCATCAATGATCTAAGGACCCAAATAGTGTTGTTATCTATGTTATCTTTGGTGGCCAGGTACTTGGTAAGCCAGTTAAGGCCACATTGGTGAGGTATTACTGTATTCATGTCAATAACATCTGTGGTAACCAGAGTAAGTTATTCACTATGCATTTTATTGTGAGGCTTAGTTAAAAAATCCCAAGAATCTATTATAATATGTCCTTCATCACAGAGTACCTTTTTAAGTTTTAAATCAACAAACTTTGCCAATCCATGCTTTTTTGACCCGTTGGCAAACATAATGGCGCCCAAAGGTGGGTCATGGATGTCTTTATGAATTTTTGGCATTCCAAAAATTCCAGGTATAAAGGGCTATTCCACTTTTAAATAAGAATGTTCTGTATCCATAATTTGTCCTTGCATTAATAAATCATACAGTATTATATCTATTTTTGAATATGCTATAGTAAATTGATTTCTAGAAATCTCTTTATATTTCTCAGTAAAAAGTAAACTTTCCATTATAGAGTTATAATCTGCAGTGTCCATAACTACTAGCCCTCCTCCCTTGTCTAGTTTCATAACTCTTAGGTCTTTGTTTCCACGTATTTCCTTTAACAGTTTCATTTCAGCTCCACTCATATTATTGCTGTTTTTAATTTTAAAGTTTTTTTTTAATCTGTTGCTAATGTCTCTTTCATGAATTATTTTCAGATAAGGTAATAGTGGGATGTAGGGGAGGGTTGTAGAGACTTGTGCTTAGTTCATCATAGTTTTGTGCTTATATGGAAGTACATATTTATTAAAGTATCTTAGTTTTTAATATAAAAAACAGGTTCCATTGTCCTTTTTGGACTCTTGAGGAGATTGCTTGACTTATTTGTTCTGCATAAAGTGACACAAGAGAGGTTGTTAACTTCAGCATTTCTTAGTTTTTGTAGTTGGATTAATTTTTTCTCAAGAGCATTTCTGTTACAGTGCCTCCTCAGACATCAACCTAATAGCCTTGTGTGTGGGATAAAGGTATACCATTACATATAAGAAAAATAGTTGTAATTAAAAATGACAGAAGTGGTCACTGTGGATGTAGAACTCAGGAGAGAGTCAGGACTTCTGCGTAAAATTTAAGTGCAACAATTACTTGAAGGGGAGTCTCTTGGGGAAATTAAATGGATTGACAATAATTAAAAAAAAAAATGAAAGACCATAACACAGAGAGTCATGTTCATATCTCTGACCATAACCAAATTATTATTATTTAAGAAACATTTTAAATGTGATTTTCCTGGAACGTGAATCCTGAAGAGGTAAATAACATTTGATACAATCTGAGTTTAACAATTAACATGTTATAACTGGCAGAAGTCCAGTTCTAGTATCAAATAATGAAATGTTTTTCTTTTAATTTAATAAATGTATATATGGCTTCTACAGTCTGTGTTAATTCTTCGGTTAATTTTATTATTTTATTTTATTTGTCCTTTAATAACTGGCAAATTCCAATGAGTCAGTGTTCCATTTTCATTTTAGGCCCAGGGAGAAAAGCTCCACAACAGATTCGAAAACATTTTGTACACTACTAGAATTTCCTTGTATTATTAACTTTAATAACATGTTTACTACTTTTTACTGGAACTCTTTTCCCCAGGCCTCTGCTGAAAATGGACATGTGTCCAGTTTGACTTTCCCAGTAAATAAATGTGAAATAAATAAATAATAAATAAAACAAAAATTTAAGCAGTAGTTGAGGAACTATATAGAAGGGGAGAAAGACCCACAACAGATTAAATATTTTACAATGAGTTGGGGAGAAAGGCTTAAAAAACACACATAAAACGTTATGTTGTAACTGATAAGTAATTTTATTAAAGGGGATAAAATCTCCAGAACAGATAAAAACACAGATTGAAATACATTTACAGAAATATTAAGAATTTAATTTATACCACAAGTAGCAAGACATACTGCAGAAGTGGATAACCTATATCAAGTAAATTAATACATGGTTATTTAAAATATTGATTATATTTCTAATAATGCATGGAACTGAAAAATAATACAGTATTGTGCTGTCAAAATACACAGAGGAATAAAATGAGATGAGGAGGAGTAACGAGCAGGAGAGTTATTATTAGAAAGATGAGGATGTTATGGAAGGCAATGAGAGCGGAAAATAAACGGCAGTAGGTGTTGACTGTAGAGGTATAAGAACATACATTAGTAGTACAGTAACATTAAAGTGACAGCTTCCTTAGATGTTGTTGTTAAGCCGAGTACACGGAGGACCTTGTTTTGATTCTGTGTTTCAAACTAATCCAAGCTTAGTAGCATGTATCTCAGACTCTTATAGGTTCATAGGTATGCACTAAGCTAGCTGACCTTGCAGGACATTTTAAGCCTAGCCAGTTTACCTTTTTGTGCTCGAATTAACCTATCCCACTTGGTTACAGCCTGGTATTTAGGAGCTACTTCTGTCCATTAGTAGTATAGTGGGCAGTGCTGCAGTAAATTTTCTGTTTCTCATCCATAGATTCAAGTTGCACTTGAATATTGACAGGGATGAACTTTGTTTTATGTGGGTGGGGAGTCTGTTTCACAGCAGCAATATCCTCTAAGAGATACACCTCTCCATCAAGTTGCAGAAGAAGTATTGTTCCCTAGACTGAGTATTTATGATGCCATTTGACTTGCTGAATGTTCAGTAAATCCATCAATTTTGGGTTGGAGGATGCTTTGTATGGCAGGTACAGGTCAACTTCTAGCAGTCTGTAGGATACCAGGTGTAGAGACAGGGCATTCAGTCAGTCCATGTGGGACATGTTGTTTATCCCTTGTATCCTTTTAATAAGGTATCTTTGTGTGTATTTCAGTTGTTGTACGTGTCTGGACAGATGCATGCCAAAGGGGGCATTATATTCAAAGATTGGCCGAAATAGGGCTGAGTAAAGTGGGCAATGACATCCCCAGATTTAGACACAATCTCTTTGTTTATATGCTGTGTAATATAGAATGACTTTCTTACAACAATGGACACATGTTGGTCAAAAGTTAGGTCACTGTCTAATTAAATTCCCAAATCCCAAACAACTGAGTCAGCTCTTGGGCTATATTGTTAAATGTGGTAGTTCCCATGGATAGATGACTTCCCAAAGGATACAATAATGTATTTTTTGGCATTTAGTTTCTTAGTACAAGAAATCTGGCAAAGCTAAAAATAATGGTGAACATAGGCCTAAAAATAGGGCCAAACTAATAGAATAACAAGTTTTGTGTTAACATGCATTTTCTGAAGGATATAAAGTCTGAAATTCAAATGTGTGTCATTATTTAGTGATTTCAGTCCCCAGTTATTTGTCTGAAACAGACTAGAAATATAAGGCAAAAATCTGGGTATCCTGCAAAAATCTGGACAGTTGAGAGGTATGCATAGTAGCATTTCTTACCTAGGTTAAGTAATATTTTACTGTCTGTGTTACTTTTTATACACCAAACTGGCAATGACAGAAATGGATATGCATTGTTTCTCAGACCTACTAGAAATTTTTTTGTAAAATATGCACCCAGCATAGGATGTGTGGAGACTGTTTAAATGGATGGAATATGGTAAAATTAGTCTGTGAAAAATGTCATGATTCTGCTGAGAAGGAAAAGAGTTAATTAAGTGACATTGATACTGGAGCTGAATTTAACCACCTGTTCCCTGTGTAGATTATAAAGAAAAATAGAGTTTAAACTATTGTTTCTGTTTGGGGACTTAGGATGATGTTGCAGTGGATGCTCAAACTAATCTGGTAATGTCTGGTACTTCAGAAGATACTAAGACTCTTCCTGCTTATGTGGTTAGAAAAAAACAACTTAGATAAAAAGGCTACATCTCTTGGCAGCAAAAGATGTTTGAGTGATGGGGAAGAGGATGAAACTGATGAGGAAGGTTGGCATAAGGCAAATAAACGGAGACACTTACGTGGTACAGCACATAGTATCACTGTTATCGCATCACAAGGTAATGTTGTCACACCTGGTAAATCATTTATTGGGTGACTAGACACTGGGAATTCTACAGAACATGGAGTGTCACAAGTTCTTGTCTTAGAGAATTCAATGCTCAGGGGATTTAAGAATCTATTTCCTGGACAGGATTGAGAAAGAATCAATGTTCTTGCCTAGGTTGCATCACACTAGCATATTAGAGTTGCTCTGGGGTATTTGTTTAAGAAGTTCCTAAAGTATGCTTTTCTAATAGTGGTCAAAGATAATAACTCAGGGGTCTATCTAAGTCAACAAAGCCAAACCTGAGGTAAAAGTAGCTTCCCAGGCTAAGGGTTACCACAAGGCATTCTTTATTTATGTCCAAAACCAAGATAATACACAATGATGCATCAAACTAATTGTAATGGTGCCACCTGTACTGAACCTGAGGACAAAGCAAATCTACTGGCTGATAAACTCAGATACAATTTTACCCCACTTTCTCCCCAGACAGCTCTCTATAAATGCACCCAACCATAGCTCACAAGCTATCAATAGGGAGCACATCCTCAAGGCACTCTTGAAGGTGAAAATAGCACACGAATGGGACCTGATTATATCCCAGAATGCCTCCTTAAAAGCATAAAACATAGACTTTAAGGCCTCTAGAAGCACTAGTTAGTCATGGCCTCCAAACAGGCTTTGTGCCAAGGGAATGGAAGACTGCAGCTGTTATTGCACTACACAAGGACGGGTCGTCCGTGGACCCTGGAAACTACCTACCCATAAACCTGACTAGTCTCATATGCAAGGCCATAGAAAGAATTACCATGGACATGATAAATAAAGACATAGGAAACCTTCAGAAACTGGATCCAAATCAGTTTGGTTTCATCAATGAAAGGTCATGCCTATGTAACCAGTTAAACTTCTTTGAGAAAGACATCAAATCAGTGGATGAAGTCAAAGTGGTAAATACTGCCTGCCTTGACCTGGCCAAAATATATGAAACATTTCCTCACTTGGGCATTATAGACAAATTCACCGAATTAGGTATAAACCCCTAAGTCACCTACTAGATAGCCAACTGGCTCAAAGATAGAACCCAGGCAGTCAAGATACTGGAGTACACCTCCACAAAAAAGTTAATCACTTATGGGGTCCCTCAGGGCTCAGTGCTAGGGCCGCTCCTTTTTGGCATCTACTTCTCTGAAGTCGAGGCTAACATCAAAGGCCTCTGGCTGGACAGTTTTGCAGATGATTGCAAATTAGGTGTGGTCATTAAATTTTTACAAGACATAAACAACCTCCAAGAGCATCTGACACAGACTGAAAACTGGTGCTGGATTCACAGTCTTAAACTCAGTGCTAAGTAGTGTATAATAGTATCCTTTAGTAAGACGTCCATGATTACCAATTACTACATAGAAAATACACCCCTAAGAGTAGACCCAGTAGTCCGAGATTGGGAACGCATGTAGCTAATGACTTGGTCTTTAACTCTCATGTGTCTATAGTAGTAAGAAAATCATTCCATGTTTCACAACTTATAAGCAAGGATATGGCATCCAGGTCCAAAGATGTAATTGTTCGGCATGAACCTGAACAGGAATATGCAACAACTGTAGTGACCACAGATGTTTTTCTCAAAAAGAATACATGGTAAAGGAAATGAGTCCTATGTAGAACACCTCAAAGTATTGTCTTTATACTCGGTCTCCTACAGGCTACTGGGAGGCGACTTATGTCTGGCCTACAAAGCATCCTCTGATCCAGATTTAATGGACCTGTTGCATACTCACAAAATAAATAGCATCAAAACAACCAATCCAGGGACATAAACCTAGCCTGAAACATAAATAGGACATGCTGGAGATACAGGTATATGTCTCAGTGGATACACCTTCTCTGGAACAGGCTTCCTATCCATGTGAAGTGAAATTCTGCTTTGCACTTATTCAAGTGAAACTTGAATCACTGGATGAGGAATTGTAGAGTTAGCCCTTTCTGGCACCTGTTTCTCTATGAGCACGGGAACACTTGTAAATGCTCACCCACTCATGCCCAAGTTCATAACTTATGGAACCAGTACCTTTGTAATATTTATGGGAAGCATGTCCAAGTTTAAAAAGGCACTTTAGGGTCATTAGCCTAGTGTTCTTCGATGATCCTATGATCCTGTGAACAACAATGTTGGGAGGACTAAGAAATAAATTTTTTATGAGGTAGTTAGTAGCATAATTTCTCTAAGGAAAAACAGATTAACTTTAAATTAGCATTTTCTGCTATGTTTCCATCTGCAAGGTATAAACAGATTACATTGTGTACAGCTCGACAAGTCACTACCATTATAAGGTGTGTACAAGAAATTCTATTTAGGACTTGCCATATGGGAAGAAATGTGTGTAAAGCCTATGATACTTGATTTATGATAAAATGCATCTTACTCACCAGGGTGAAAGGGTGATTAACCTGAGATTAGTGAGGCGGACACAATTTTTTAACTAAAGAAGTGTATAGGAAAGAGAATGGAGACAAACAACATCATAATCTGAAATGCCTTTTATATAATGCTATGAGTCTAAATAATAAGTTACCAGACCTCAAGGACAGAGTTGTGGGAGGTAACTATGACATCCTTTTTAGAACTGAGAATTGATTTATGTTATTAATAAACAGTGCTTTAGGGATATAGGGGCACCATAATTTTAGGACAAATAAAAAGGAAGTGTTTTTTCCATTTATGTTAAAAATGTTATTGTGTCATCTTTCTCAGGAAATGGTATTGAAATTATTGGAGCAAATATTATTGTAGGAAAATTTAAATGGAGAGTTCTACTTTTTGAAATTGTTTTCAACAAAGTTTTGACATGGTTGTGGGTAGTCTAAATGTGCCAAATGTGGGCTGGGGCAACTTGACCTTAGGGATCAAGGACATGACTCCATTATAAGACCAAACAAGGTTGTGGGTTTTTTGCAAATAGCTGATAAACCAACCAAGAAGAATGGTATTTTGCATATTGTTTGGATTAAGGATGTAGATGTAGTTACTTTTTATATTACTGAATCACGTTGACGGGCTCTTATCATATGTGGGTATGTTAACATCTTTCGTGATTGTTCTACAAAACTTAAATTCTGTCAGGCTGACTACATTCTGATTTTTAGGGAGATGGCCAGTTGAGATTGGCGCAAAGATATGAAACATCAGTCAATATCTTCTTGTTGGGATTCATTTTATAGACAACTTTATTTAGGGATGGATACATGTGTTCCAAGTGTAATATCTAAGAGGTTTTGCAAGAAGAAAGGTGATTGGTGGACTGAACAGGTGGATAGATTTAATAGAAGGAAGAACAGATTATAGTTGATGCTTAGGAAGTCACCTAGTATGTACAATTAAAAACATTTTCCATAACTTTAGAAACATGTACCAGTGATTAGTGTGGAAGACTAAGCAAAAAATTGAAATAAATCTTGCTAACCATACTCTGGGTAACAAATAAAAACACTATTTTAAACATCTAAGGAGTTACAAGAAGCCTCAAAGAATTGTATTAGTGTGGTTAAGGATGATAACTTGATAACTGATTCAAAACAAAACTTGATAACTGATTCAAAATGATTATTTTAGAAGAGTTTTCAGTCTTGTCTAATTGTTACTTGACAAAACAAAACTGGCATTTATGAGTGAACTAGTGTATGCCTCATGATTTCACTTACTATGGTTGGTAAAGTATAAATGCAACAAATCCAACAAGCAGCAGAGGCTGATAATTAAAATGGATATTTTCTTTCAAACACCTACATATCTTTGGTACCCTGTATTCGCTGGCTTTTTCAAATCACTGTGGAATTATTAGACATCCCTCATATACGGAAGACTGATGTTGTTGTTCCAATGCATAAAAGTGGCACTAACAACTATTAGGACAATTTCAGACAAATCAGTTTCACCTGCATTATTGGGAAAAGTAATGAAGGGGTACTTTATAAACCACTGAATGTAACATTAAGAGCAGACTTTACGATTTTCCTATGCAGGTTTAGTGAGGGAAGATATTGCATGACTATATTGATTAATTTTTTTATCAAAATATTTGGGAAGCTGTTGACATGGGTCTGCCAATGTATGTGGTGCATTAGGATATTTCCAAGGCCTTCAGTTCTGTACCCCACTGTGCAGTCATAAGTACATTGCATAATACAAAAGTTAATATGTATATAATAAAGTAGATCAGCAACTGGTTGATAGTGAGATCTTTTATTATTAATGTTGGAGATGATATGTCTAAGGACTCCCCCTTCACTGTGGGAGTCCCACAGGGGTCAGCCTTAGGGTTTTTCTTGTTAAATTTATTTATTTATATCAGATTTTCTTGTAGAAGATATAGTATGGGTCAGCAAGTTTGCTGATGACTCTAAAACAGGGTAAATTGTGAACTCAGTTAAAGATCAACCAAGAATTCAGAGGTCCTGGATAATGTATACTTATGGTTTAGAACTTATTGTTAGAAAAACAAAAATAATGTAATCTCAGTGGTGAATGCAAGATTAGAAATGTAGATGTTATTGTAAATAGCAGGTTTACCTATGAAGACAACTCACATATAGTTACCAGGGAATAGTATTAAGCTCTAAAAGCTGTTCTAGCTAGTTCTTGCAGTGCTGGTAAGATCCCTACCAGGTGACAGTTACACCTTATATTGAGTTTTGTGCCTCATAAAGTACCTATAATAAAACTCAGCTGATCAGACTGGAACAATACAGAAATATTTTACAAGGCAGATCCCAGTACAGGAATGGGCCAGGATTAAACACCTGGAATAACAATTAGACTGATAGAGTTGTCTCTGTACTTTTTTAGCTATATGTTAATTAGGGGTGGCTTGATATTAATTCAAATGTAAACAACACTACAAACTACCTCGCTGATTGAAAAAAAAAAAAAAAATTTCCTGGGGATAAGCTCCACCCTCACCCAACCAACACCTCCCAGTCCTCTTTTACTTTTTGTTTATATAATATTGGAGAAAGGAGGAAACTCGCCAGAACTATGCAAAGTGGTCTCTCACAGAGATTCTGCTGTGTCTACAGGTCTATGATAATAATTTTTCTAAAACGCATATCTGACCACTTGCAATTGAACAGTTCTAGCCAAATAAAATGATCTATATGTAATGCTTGGGCACCCATATATATACATGACCACAACTTTTGGAAATGTGACCACATAATGTGACTCTCAACACCTCAGATGTTAGACTAATTCCAGTAAAAAATAGGCAGTTCTGATGCTCGAAACCTGTTCTTACACCTCCAAAACATTTTCCTTACTACCTATGTAGCATGAGATCTCTGTATGTTAGAGTAAGTAGAACACTTTAAGATACTGCAGACTTTGATTTCTTTATATTCCTCCTGTTTTCACTGAAATTCTTGTTGTTCCAAGGCTCACAACTCTGATCCTTAGAGTTTCAATGAACACTCATGCTCATACAACTATTTAGTAAGGTATGCATCCTTTTGGGAAGTCATGTATGAGACTTAGCTGCAAACATACACAGTGATAAAGAATGATAGCTTGTGCAACCTGTGTATGTACCCAGAGAGGTAACATAGGTGGTACAGCAAAAGACAGACCCTGATCATCATAGGTAACAACAACATCAGTGAAGAATGTAGGAAACTTTATGTAGTAGTGTTGGGTACAGTCAGAATTAATTAATTGAACAATACCAAAGTAGAGCACATAACCAAAAGTAACTAATGAGAAATATGAAGGAATCCACTGTGCAGAAAGCAGAAAAGTGAGAGAATCAAATAAAAGGGTGATCAAAAAAGGCCCTCAGCCAAAGAAGAATAAAAAATGGACTATCAGAGTAAAAATAAGGTGAATATCCTGAAAATGACAGGGAATGACTTGGCAGAATTACTAACCTAAAGCAGACAGCATTAGTGGGTGTCTCTAGAATGACAAAGGAGAAGGCTGGAAGAAGGTACCGTATATTACATCTTCATACCCTGACTCTTACGATCATGAAATTTGGAAGGAAAAGCTTTCGGTTATATGACAATTGTCCTGCTATTTAGGATTAAGATGGAAAAAGTCACTATATTTACAGTCAATTTGGAAAGAGTAGACCCAGATCTTTGCAGAAAAGTAGCAGTTATTCTGAAACTGCACTTCTTGGTACTTGAAAGTAGGAAAAGCTCAAACTAAGACAGTGATGCCTGATCCTTTTCTGGCTATTTCAGAAAGAAGGTTTTAAAAACATTTTTTTATTTGTCCTGATATGGTCATTGTGACATAGCACAGTAATATTTAATATTGTACAGAAGGCATGCTGCAACAGACCTTCCAAAACCAAAGACCATCATGGCTAGAAATACGTAAGACAATATAATATGTAAACATGTAAACTGTGAACACATACTCAGAGGCAAATCACTTCAAAAAATAAAAACATGGCAAGACCAAGGATGGATTATTGTGGGATACTTTCTATTTCAGATAGAGGTGGGATGCCTCCCTTTTCTAAAGCTTATGAGTTGTAATAAGAACCAATTATTTTTAAGTCTTTCAGTGCATAGTCTACTAATTCAACCTTTTTTTTTTCAAGAGAAAGTAAAATGTATTTAGTGGGTCATGTGGCAGAGAAGCAAGATGTTGAAACTCTTCTGGACACTATATCATGTGGACAGTGTGGCAGTAATTCTTCTGGGAAATATATAATGTGGACAGTGTGGCAGTAACTCTTCTGGGCAATATATCATGTGGACAGTGTGGCAGTACCTCTTCTGGACAATATATCATGTGGACAGTGTGGCAGTAACTATATTTTCAGTATAAGAAGAGTGTTTATTGTAATATAATATGTAAACATGTAAACTGTGAACACATACTCAGAGGCAAATCACTTTAAAAAATAAAAACATGGCAAGACCAAGGATGGATTATTGTGGGATACTTTCTATTTCAGATAGAGGTGGGATCCTCCCTTTTCTAAAGCTTATGAGCTGTAATAAGAACCAATTATTTTTAAGTCTTTCAGTGCATAGTCTACTAATTCAACCTTTTTTTCTAGAGAAAGTAAAATGTAGTTAGTGGGTCATGTGGCAGAGAAGCAAGATGTTGAAACTCTTCTGGACAATATATCATGTGGACAGTGCTCCAGTAATTCTTCTGGGAAATATATAATGTGGACAGTGTGGCAGTAACTCTTCTGGGCAATATATCATGTGGACAGTGTGGCAGTACCTCTTCTGGGCAATATATCATGTGGACAGTGTGGCAGTAACTATATTTTCAGTATACAAAGAGTGTTTATTGTAAGCTACACTTCAGAACAGACTGTTTTTAAATTATAGAGCTATCTTGTTCTAGAAATTTTGTGTGTGTGTGTGTGTGTGTGTGTGTGTGTGTGTGTGTGTGTGTGTGTGTGTGTGTGTGGGGGGGGGGGGGTTAGGTAAGGCACATAGCCAAGTCAGTTAGGAAGCATATACAATTTCTCATTTCATTTTAGAGACAGAGCTTGCTTTCGTATCACCATATACACGAATACTTATATACTCTGTATTATTAATTCACAATGTGTATCAAAATATTCTGCTTTATAAAACCCTGTTTTTTTTCTGAAAAAACCCGCTGCTTTAGCCACGTAGGCATATATAGTTAACTAAAGAAAATAAATTGTTTTCTGTTCTTGTCTATTCCAGTGTGTAGACACAGAAAATAATCAGCCAACTCTATTAGTAGCAGTTTACATGGTCTAATACAGTTCAGGAAAAGCTGTGATATTTGAAATAATGATTTACTAAACAATATATCTGTTCCTTAAGAATAATTTTAGAAGTGTATGATTCATCTTTACTGCTGAGACAGAGAGACAAAATCATCATATTTGTACTAAACTGTGCTCTTCTGTAAGATTTCTTGTTACATATTCCCCTAGAGACCACATCTTTTAACCAAAACCTGCATTTCTTTCACATCACTACGCAATTTTCTTTCTCATGTTATTTACAAAGTAACAGTTGAAATCCCCTGCCATTATTACAGCAGCATTTATGCTCACATAGATCTGTAACACCTCATATAATTATTTTCTCTCTTCAAGTGTTTGTGATACGTTACTACTTGTCTGACATTGATGTCTTCATCTAAAAACCTATCAGACTCATACTTCCTGTATTTATAATTATATGATCCAAGATGTATAGTTTCTTGGATGTAATAAGCAAAATATAAAAACCTGAGCATTCTTATAGGTCCATATTTCCCAAAACTCTCCCCACCTGTGTTGAAAAGTCCTCATATTTTGTTCTGAAATACCTCTGCAATCCCTGTGCATATATAATGCCGAATTCATGAACACTACATACCAAAACTTTATGTGGTTCAGAAAAATTGATACATGGTGGGGTAATGGGATAAAGGTCTATGCATGGCTTATTCAACTGCATCCCCACACTACTGTTCTCCATTCAATTAACACAGATGCAAATGAAGCCCCAGAATCATGGATGATTTAAATATGCTGCAACAGCTGCATACAGGTAGGTCCCAACTACATATTTTATAAAACCAAAACCATATACCTGCAGTTGGTATAGTGCTTCTGACCACTGATTATCATCATCATCTTCTTTCGGCTGTTCCCGTTAGGGGTCGGCACAGTGCATCATCTGTTTCCATTTCTTCCTGTCCTCTGCATCTTGCTCTGTCACACCAGCCACCTGCATGTCCTCTCTCACCATATCCAAAAACCTTATCTTAGGCCTTCCTCTTTTCCTGTTACCTGGTAGCTTCATCTTTAGCATCTTTTTCCCAATATACTCAGCATCCCTCCTCAGCACATGTCTAAACCAACATAATTTGCCACTCTGGCTTTGTCTCCAAACCTTCCAACCTTGGTTGATCCTCTAATATACTTATTCCTAATCCTGTCCACCCTCGTCACATCCAGTGCAAATCTTAACATCTTTAACTCTGCCACATCCAGCTCAAACTCCTGCCTTTTTGTCAATGCCACTGTCTCCAACCCATATAACATAGTTGGTCTCACTACCCTCTTGTAGACCTTCCCTTTCACTCTTACTGTTACTCGTCTGTCACAAATCACTCCTGACACTCTTCTTCATCCACTCCATCCTGCCTGTACTCTCTACTTCACCTCACTTCCACACTCACCATTACTCTGAACTATTGATCCCAAGTATTTAAACTCATCCACCTTCACCACCTCTACTCCTTGCATCCTCACCACTCCTCTATCCTCCCTCTCATTCACACACATATATTCTGTCTTAGTCCTGCTGACCTTCATTCCTCTTCTCTCTAGAGCATATCTCCATCTCTCCAGGGTCATCTCCACCTGTTCCCTACTCTCACTACAGATCACAATGTCATCTGCAAACATCATAGTCCACGGGGACTCCTGTCTGATCTCATCTGTCAACTTGTCCATCACCATTGCAAATAAGAAAGGGCTCAGAGCTGATCCTTGATGTAACCCCACCTCCATCTTAAACGCATCCATCACTCCCACGGCAGACCTCACTGTTGTCACACTACCCTCGTACATATCCTGTACCACTCTTACATACTTCTCTGACACTCCTGACTTCCTCATACAATATCACAACTCCTCTCTAGGCACCCTGTCATATGCTTTCTCTAAATCCACAAAGACACAATGCAACTCCTTTTGACCTTCTCTGTACTTCTTCATCAACACTCTCAGAGCAAACATCGCATCTGTAGTGCTCTTTCCTGGCATGAAACCATACTGCTGATCACTAATCATCACGTCCCTTCATAAGCTAGCTTCCACTACTCTTTCCCATAACTTCATGATGTGACTGATCAATTTAATCCCTCTGTAGTTACTACAGCTCTGCACATCACCCTTATTCTTAAAAATCGGTACCAAAACACTTCTTCTCCATTCCTCAGGCATCCTCTCACTTTCCAAGATTTCATTAAACAATCTGGTTAAAAACTTCACTGCCACTTCACCTAAACACCTCCATGTTTCCACAGGTATGTTATCTGGACCAACAGCCTTTCCATTCTTCATCCTCTTCATAACTGTCCTTACTTCCTCCTTGCTAATCCATTGTACTTCATGATTCACTATCCCTACATCACCGAACCTTCTCTCCCTCTCATTCTCTTCATTCATCAGCCCTTCAAAGTACTCTTTCCATCTCCTTAACACACTCTCCTCACTTGTGAGTATGTTTCCCTCATTATCCTTTATCACCTTTACCTGCTGCACATCTTTCCTAGCTCGGTCCCTCTGTCTAGTCAATTCATACAGGTCTTTTTCTCCCTCCTTGGTGTCCAACCTTTCATACAACTCTGCATATGCCTTATTCTTAGCCTTCTCCACCTCTCTCTTTGCCATGCACCTTATATCCTTATACTCCTGTCTACTTTCTTCATCTCTCTGACAATTCCACTTCTTCTTTGACAACCTCTTTCTCTATATACTCTCCTGTACTTCCTCATTCCACCACCATGCCTCCTTGTCATCCTTCCTCTGCCCAGATGTCATACCAAGCACCTTTCTAGCTGTCTCCCTTACTAGATCTGCTGTAGTTACCCAGATATTTGGTAACTCTTCACTGCCACCCAGTGCCTGTCTTAACTCATCCCTGAACTCCACCTCACAATTACACTTTTTCAATTTTTACCATTTGATCCTTGGTGCTGCCCTCACACTCCTCCTCCTCTTCATGATCACCAACGTCATCCTACAAACCACCATCCTATGCTGCCTAACTGCACATTCCCCAGTCACCACTTTACAGTCTCCAATCTCCTTCAAAATGGCCCTCCTACATAAGATATAATCCACCTGTGTGCATCTTCCTCCACTCTTGTATGTAACCCTATGCTCCTCCCTCTTGTTAAAATACATATTCATCACAGCCATGTCTATCCTTTTCACAAAATCCACTACCATCTGACCTTCTGCATTCCTTTGTTTAACACCATACCTACCCATCACTTCCTCATCCTCTCTGTTCCCTTCACCAACATTCCCATTGAAATCTGCTCCAATCACGACTCTCTCCCCCTTGGGTACAGTCATCACCACTTCATCCAACTCACTCCAAAATTCTTCTTTCTCATCCATCGCACACCCAACGTGTGGAGCATATGCACTAACAACATTCATCATTACACTATCAATTTCCAGCTTCATAAACATCACTCTATCTGACACTCTTTATACCTCCAAAACACTCTTAGCATACTGTTCCTTCAGGATAACTCCTATGCCATTTCTCCTCCCATCCACACCATGATAAAACAATTTGAACCCACCTTCAATACACCTAAACTTACTCCCCTTCCATCTGGTTTCTTGCACACACAATATACCAACCTTCCTTCTGAACATCATATCGGCTAGCTCTCTCACTGTACCAGTCATACTGCCAACATTCAAAGTTCCGACCCTCACAACCACAGTCCTAGCCTTTCTCCTCTTCCTGCCTTTGGCCATGCCTTCTGCCTCTTCTCCTCCTTCGGCCAACAGTAGCCCAATTTCCGCCAGCACTCTGTTGGCTAACAGTACTGGTGGTGGTCGTTGTTAACCCAGGTCACGACCGATCTGGTATGGAAATATTTACTGGTGTCTGCATGAAGTATTTGGCGAAGTTTTATGCCGGATGCCCTTCCTGACGCAACCCTCCCCATTTATCCAGGCATGGGACTGGCATAAAGAAATGCACTGGCTTGTGCATCCCCACTGATATCTCTCCTTTACAGATGTTTTGATCAGCATACAGAGCTGAATAATATCGTCTCTAAGTTAAAATAAATCATTTGCATGGAATGAAAGCCCTACGGCATTCCCTATGGCATTTTGAAACCTTTTACTGGAACCACACTTTCCCTGCCCCCTCACAGTTATACAGCCAAGCTCCTGCTGATGGGGGTTTTGACGGTAGTAGCTCCCCTCACTATCCTAAAATGGTAAGACCCCAGGCCTGGTGTCATACCTGCAGAATGGATAGTATTTATGAATCACTGTAAGGCATGACAGCAGGGTACAGCATGACATAATTACTGAGTAACATGTGTCAGATGTAGGCTTACCTAACCCAGTAGCTGTTTCCTGCAGCTCTGTGCTGTCTCATCAAGCCACACAATCATTTACTTCAGGGCACAAGAGTGCACAGCATGCAGCAATGTAATATGTATTGTTGTGCTCATTTCTACAACATTTCCATTCACTTGCATGACATCTGACATTACTGCATCATTCTGTGAATCATTCTAATGACTGCCAGAGTACTAAACATAGTGCACAGAATGCATTTATAAAGCTATGCCTCCATTATGCTTATGAATAGCCCAGCCCATGCTCTGTTTCTGTGTTTTTTTATTGTTCCAGTATTGCAAATCTTGTAACAACATTCATAGTTTATATTTTCACTGAACACATTTCTTAACTTTTTGGCCTACCTTCCTTTCCTTTTATCTTTCTGTTATAATAATTACTCTCTTCTGTACTATTTTTTTTATGTTTCTTACTCCAAATACTTCTTCTCTTTCTACATCTTCTTTTCCCCCATGCAAGACATCATGCTTATTAATTGTAATAGTATCTGCATCGGCATTTTTCTATGTTTTGGGCTGCATCATTTCTTTATTTTCATCCACCTCATCACTTCCATGAACACATTTAACATTTTACACATCTACATTATTACCATGTCATCTCCATTAATAGCTTTTTCCTCTAGGTACAGACTGAGCCTTAGGATAGTCTATAAAGCAATGTTACTCTTTTTTACAATTTACACATTTTGGAATGAAGTCCTTTTTTCTTTGGCTACACTCCCTAGAGATTTCAGAATATTTTGGTGAGAAAGTTCACAAGGTGTTCTTCGGGTCTAAATTACTTTGTCAAACTGTTATTTTATCTAACAGCTAATCATTGAACCTTAATTGTCAAAGTTCCTATTCAGCGAATGACCTAAATACTGAATTTAAATTCAACAAATTGTTTCACTTGTCCAACAATAAGACCGGTCTGCACAGATTCTTTTTTTTTTTTCATTCATTTTTGCACTCCCCCCATGTGGGGGTCTGTGCCCCCCACATCCCCCGCAAATTAAGTATACCAACTCCGAGATTGCAGTACATTGAGGAAAAGATTAAATTAAGAAAATAAACATAGTTTATAAATAAATATGACATTTCTATGTTTATTTTAAAAAAGTATTCTTTATTTACCTTTCAGTTTTAATTATACAGTTTTACATACAGCTTCTACACATCTGCATACTAATTCTTTACTCAGTGATGTCATATGCATTGTTTTTTCAGGATAGCCAAATAAAACTATTCAATGAGTTTACATTTGATACTTAGGTCGTTAGCTGAATAGGAACTTCAACAATTAGGGTTTGATGATTCGATAAAATAACAATTCAACTAAGTGATATAGACCTGCTCTTCTCCACCATATAAATAATATTTTTCTGTCTGATCTGCATGGAAAAGAGTGCAATCAACACTGTTTTACTTTTAAAATACTAAGCACATGTTCCAAATCCGTACCATCAGTTGTTAAATCCACATCTGCCTCCCAACACCCTGTCCAGATTCCAAAGTCTAAACACTGTCATAGAAAACCAACATCTTCACAGTATTCGTCTAATAATAGTCTAATGCCCTCTCTACAGAGCATATCATTACTGAATCTAAGTAATATTTTTTTTTTATTTTTAGCTAAAAAGCTGTTATTTATAGACAAATTGCTCAATGAACCAGTGTCTTTGCATTTCTCATGTAAGCTTAATGCATTTTGAATTGTACTCACAAATTCAAATGAAATATGTCTACATATATAAAAAAGTTCAGCCACAAAGGGAATTATAGCTTTTGTTTCAGGAAACATGATGACAGTAAACAGTTTTTTCTGCATGAACAAAAATTAAAATGGGGTGGTTTATCTTGCCCATGAAAACAGAATTATTTTGTGGCGAACCAGTAAAAGCGCTTAATTCTATAACCATGTACTATTAATTTCTTTGTCCTTTAGGCCCCAAACCTATGGGACTTACTATTTTGTTGGGTTTGGAAGTGTCCTACCTTGGATAGCTTTTGTAGGTGGCTTAAAATCTATCTGAAATGGCCTTTGACTGTGTGGGCTGACTTATAATTATTATATTTTGGTTTATTCTTTTACTTGGACCCATTATTAGGTGTTTACAGATGATTTTATGTCTAATTGGTCTTTTGGCTTGTCTGTATGTTTTATTTGATTTGTTTTAATTTCATCTCACTCTCTGTCATTCTATTTACATTACAGGCATTTTGTTAAAAACACCTAAGTAAAGTCAAAGTTGAATCTGCCAGCACAATTGCAACGATCTTGGTATGGAAAGTTCAAGAGATGCTCTGAAACATGGGAGATGGGAGACAGCACAGAAAGGAACCAGAAAATTAATTAAAATAATGTAAAATGGAATTAGTTGAGGGAATTAATTTTATAACGCATATTTACACAAATTATTGTAAAACACATAAAGTTAGGGAAGTTATCCTGACAAAAACATACCTTTTCTTTTTATATACTCGAGTCTTATGCAATGACAGTCTAGAGTGTCACCGCTTTTTCCCTTCACACTTTACTTCCCCACTGTAGGACTATTAGGTTGAGATCATGGGTGATAAGCATTGCATGCAATTTCAGGGTGGGTGGGGGGGGGTTGGTTGTTTAGGTACTGTTCTTCCTATCCCAGAAAATGGGATGTAGAACTGAAATATAAGAATGAGCTTTCCTAATACAATTCCTCTTCTTGCACCTTAGCAGATATGCATGGGTTCCACCCAGTGCTAGCTGGGGTTAACTGTGTGCCAGAAATTTTCCTCCACTGCATGTGTGATAGTGTACATGTGCTCCACTCACACTGTGCTAGCTTCCAACATCTTTCATAAATCAGACCGGTAGAAAGATAACAGCCTGAAAACTGTCTGAGTTGTAATTTTGGCTATTTTTGTGCTTAACTGGGTATAATCATTGCAAGTGAAGATCCCCCCTTACCTCTGAAGTGCAGGATCTCAAATGTCCAACAGGGGCCCAGGGGGCATAGCATTTGCATGTAGGGTTGTGGTGGCTTTACCATCAGACACACACACACGCACACACTCGCACAGACACGCACACACACACACACACACACACACACACACACACACACACACACACACACACACACACACACACACACACACACACACACACACACACACACACACACACACACACACACACACACACATAAAAGTTTTGCATTTATCAGAAAACAGACTGATGACCCTACATCCTACACCCAAAGGAGAATCATGATTAGAAGCTCACTCACTGCTTGTCAGAAGGCCATTAAGTTACTTCAGAGTTTAATTTTACACCAGGATGCAAAATATTTATAACGTACTGAGAAACATTTAATTTAAATAGAAAATGTGAGCACAATGTCATTTCTGAGAGGAGTGCTGAAATCTGGGTGAAGAGGATTTCGCATTCACCTGGGAATCAGAATGAACCACACCAGCATATGTATAACTAAACCCTTGTACTATTGTATAATCATTACATCAATGTTACAGTTGTATTATCATATAATCATTGCAACAATGTCACAGTCATACTATCGTATAATCATTGCAACAATGTTACAATTGTACTATCATATAATCATTGCAACAAGCTTCCAATAATGTTACAATTCTTTATCAAAAGCATTTAAAAGATTAGAAATTAAATGAATAAAGGACTGCAGTTCATTTTTCACTGAGGTATCAGGCATATGCATATTCTGACTGCAATTTAGAGGTATTTCAATCATGAATATGACTTACTGGTCTTTTTCACTAAGGATACTCTAAAAGGTAATAACATCTTTAAATGCATCATTTTCACAACTGAAAGTATACCTGTTAGATCTGTGAGTATGAAACTGTTGAACAGATGGGCCCAAAGTAACATTTGTAGGTTTACTAAATTCTGAAACAGCTGGGGCAATGTTGTATTTCTTTTGCATCCAAGGGTAAATTGGGCTGTGAATTATATTTATCATATCAGCATTATTACAGAAATGTGACAATGAGTGATGAATAGCTAGGCATTTGAGTGAATTAAAGAGACTAGAACTTTGAAGGCTGAACAATTAACAGATGATTTTAATAAAATTAATGGTGTCATCAGGGCAGCAGTATGCTAGGAGAGAACAGATTGTCTTAGGGAATATAAATAGGTTATACTAATAACAGTAGTACAGGAAATGGAAAAATATCAGTTCAAGGGCATTACCTACAAAAAGTCTATAATGTTGATTCTATTAGGAATGCTCCAGAAAACAGCAAATTTATTTATTCCACAGCACTACTGAGAACATTTTTTCAGCTTAAGAATTATTATATGGCAGAGACATGCTGCTCAAATCTGAATTCTGAACTGTTGAAATGTGAGGTGAATTTCAGAGCAGTGGAAAGTTTATCAGTGCTGGGAATGACGGATAGGCTGAATACTATAGAAACCATCGTATCCATCTCAATTTATTTAATTGTTTATTATTTATTTATTTTATTATTTTATTTATTTTACATTTGTTAACCGGGCTAGTCCAACTGGATACATGTCCATTTTCAGTGGAGGCCCGAGGAGAAAAGCTCCGAGATTTTCAAAGCATTTAAGGTTACAAGTAATTAAAAAAAAAAAAAATAAATAACAATACAAAAATGTATAGCAAAATGTTACACGAACAAGGTTTGTTGATAGTAAAAAATGATTTCACAATTTTTTCCCACAAAAAAGCAATAAGTAAGTAAATCAAGAAAAGATGGGGATATTGACTGGATAAGTTTTGAACATTAAAATGAGAAGCACCTGGTATATTCACCAAGGAAATGAAATAGTTACAAAAAAATTAAGATTTAAAAAGAACATGGAAAGGCACAGTGTTATATAGATATTAATTAATTAAAAAGCCCAAAATAGCAAATTTTAGAGACTGTGACTATAATTGCACAATAATTTTAATAATTATGAATGATGTCATGCAGACAAATATAAAGCACTTCAATAATATAATTCCCCAACATGAAAATATTGTTGTTGTATAGCACCCATTGTTCGAAAATATTTATTATAACTTCCAATAAAATATTTTATTAAAATGAAAATTATTCCTTTGTAGCATTTTCCAAATGAAAGAATAAAATGTTTCAAGGCAGATAATGAAGTCAGCAAAGACAGTTTGAGCTTGATGTGTTTTTTTAATACCAAAGACTTTTAGTATCCAGCTAAACAGCATCAATATAGATTTCATAAGGGGACAATTGCTGGAATTTATCCAGTGCTGGAAAGAGCAAGTATTGTTTTAAGATTAAAATAAAATGATTACAGCCCTGCTTCTATATGGCTGTAATCAACAAGACAATGCTTGGGGAGGGTTGACCTGCATGCAACTTATAGTGTAATATATTGACTATAATACATTTTTGTGCAAAGAAAACCATCATTCCACTGTTTTGTTTTTGTGTCCCAGAATATGAATTTGTCTGCAACAGAAGAATATGCATAAACGGTATACCAATTAAGAACAAAAAAAAGCCTGACCATTACGCTGTTGCACATGGCAAATAGACCTGACATCACACAGTCAAAGGGCATACTGTTTTTAAAGACAAGAGAGGAGTACCTAAGCATGGTGTTATGGCAAAATGATTGCAATATCAGGGAAAGAAACTCAATATCTGAGGTGGTTTAACTACTCAAATGCACAAAACCTGCATTTCTAAAAAGTATCTTTTGTAAGAATTGTCATGCCTGTGGTTTGGAAGAATGTCAGAGAGAGCATTTCTAGCTTTATGTAGAACAAATGGAATTATATTAAAAGCTTTGAAGGGCGATGGATACAGAAAAATATATCTGTCAATAAATGGGTCTTCCCTTGTTGACTATTCCTATATAGTTATTATTGTAGAGTACATAAAGATGTGAGATAAGATGAAATAGTTTGAAGAACTGGGAAATTTAAATGCAATTCACTGCTCTGTTGCTACTTATATAGGCAAGAAATTTTGATAAATTTGGCTAGATTTACATCAGATACTTGCTATATAGACAAAATGGAAAGAAATTTTAAGATCAGAACAATGCAACCATAATATAACTATGAATCAGATAGATCAAAGAAATGCGTTTTTGACACATCAACTTAAAAAATGAAACTTGCATTTTATAGATAATGACAAAACACTGAGATCATTTAATGAAAAACTTGAACAATGCTATCACAAAGTTGCTAAATCTGCAGCACATACCCCTTTCAGAACCCACCACTGAATAGCAATGAAAAATATAAATTGGTTAGAGCTGCCACATAACTAACATATATACAACTTCTTACCACCTATAAAATTATCTAACATCCATCTGCCTGTCCACCACTAAAAAATTCTGTACAACTATGTCCCCAGTTGGTCACTGTGATCCAGTAAGCAAAAATTCCTGTCTGTCTACAAACCTAGCAAATTTGTTGGGCATTATCTGTACTCGTACAAGGATGCTAAGGCCTGTAACTCTTTACCTGTAACCATCAGGTCTATACCCTCCCCATCTTTTAAAACTACTCTGAAAGACTTTCTAGCTAAAATCTGGCTTTCTTCTTGCTCAAAACCAGGATAAACTATATTCCTAAATGTGAACAGGTACCTTTTCATTCCTTATACATCCTTACTCTCCCTTCTTCACTTACTTCCTTACTGCTAATTCTCTTCCTTGACTTTCTCTGTAAATATACCATAAGTCTGTTTTTCCCACACTTCATATTGCAGTTTCTATTTGTATTAGACTAACTTACCTTTAATTTCTCTACAAACTGTCTAAAATTTATGTAAATATTAAATGATTGGCATATACCTTGTATCGATTCTTAACCAATGTTTTTTAAATTATGTATAAATTGTTATAATTATTTAAACTGCAGATGCTTCTGTTTTATTTTTGAAGATTGCCAAATTATTGTTCTAAAATTTTTTTTGTAATAATTTGAAGCTTTTCTCCCCATGCCTCCACTGAAAATGGGCTTCTACCCAGTCAGACTTTCCCAGCAATCAAATGTCAATAAATAAATAAATAATTAAATAAATGAATAACTAACTAAATAAATAAAAGAGCCTGTTTGGCCTTAAGGAAATGTATTGAACATAACCATTATCATCTTTATCAGTGCCCCCTTTTCACATTTTTCTACATGAGGTCAGGGTGTAGTGTCAACTGTCACCATCCTCCTCAATTCAGTTTCATTCAACTACCTTCTTCAATAGTCATGCCTGACTGTTGCACTTCTTCTGTCATACACTCCATTTATCCCTTTGCTGGATGCTCTCATTTCCTCTTTCCTTCTGCCTAACTGTCCCAAATCTTCACCGCATTGTGTTCTGTCTTTCTACACGTGCCTGAACCAACGTAATCTGTTCTCTTTGATCTTCTCTGCAATTTGAGCTGTGCTTTAGCTTCTGCTCTGATATCCTTATTTCTGTCTGTTACACAGTGTGTATCCCACCACCCATTTCAGATAATTCATGCCCATCATCTCTAGCTTACTCAAATGCTCTGCCTTAATGGCCTAGGTTTTGTACTATACATCAGTACTGGTCACACCACAATGTTTTGTACACCTTACTTTTTAGCATCTTTGGCATTCTTCTGTTACACACCTCTCTTAACATTCTGTGTCAATTGTCTGCAGCCCCTCCAATTCTAGCTTTGACCTCTTCATTCTGACTGTCATTCCACTCATCCACCCCTCTCAGATACATGAAGCTGCTAAACCATTCCACTACTTTCCCTTCCATCTTGTCAGCGTCTTCTGAATTCCCTCATTTGCTGCCTTGATAACAGTTTTAATGATTTGGTATAAAGAATGGTATACTTGTATAATTATGCAGCTTTAAGTTATTTTTTAGAGTAATATGCATGAAAAAAATATATATATGTTTGTGTGTGTGTGTGTGTGTGTGTGTGTGTGTGTGTGTGTGTGTGTGTGTGTGTGTGTGTGTGTGTGTGTGTGTGTGTGTGTGTGTGTGTGTGTATATCTATATATATATATCTATATATATATATATATATATATATATATATATATGGTTTCACTTTATAATCTCGAAATGCTGAAATCTCGAATTTTAGTATTTTGAAACTATGAAGCCGAACCACTAACAATCCCGAAACCCACAATCACGAACATACATACACCATACACCGCATAACACACATACCATTCCACCCACAGCACACAAATCACACAACCCTACACTACATATAAGTAGGGGGGCAAGCACCCCTGCACCCCCCACACCCCCCTACTTATATATACCAACTCCAAGATCGCACATAACAAAAAAAAAACCTCACACCACGGCATTCTACACTCGCTCGCACACAAATACACATCACACATACACAAACACCAACAAATCCAACACTCATACTCATACTTACACTGCCCTTCCCTTACCCACACATACAAAAACACACACAAACACTCACTCACCTTCAATTTCAGACACCATACCAGCCAAACACTTCATACAATGTACCAGAAATGCATAAGCGCGGATTCGAGATATTTGAATTTGCTCTTATGCACTTTCGGCAGTCTGCATTTTCAACTTCATGGTCTCGGAGTGCTGAAATTAGAGATTTAAGAATTTTGAGATTATGAAGTGAAACTATATATATATATATATATATATATATATATATATATATATATATATATATATATATATCCCTATTAGATTGTCAAAGTTTCAAAACTCTGAAGACCATATGGCTGAGACCATATCTCATAAGTTTTGAAACTCCAAAACAAAAATAAAACACAAGAAAATAAAATTTACCTGTACATTTTTGCAGGGGGCATACCTCTCAACCTTTTAGAGCAAGGAATCTGGACAAAGCCTTAAATAAAAGTGGCACAAAGGCCCAAAATAGGGACAAGTTTTAAATATTGCTCTTACAAACTTAGACAGTTGATAGAATAAAAGGTTTTGCATCAGCGTAAATTTTCTGAAGGGTATGAAGTCTATAACTCAAATATCTGTCATTATTTTCTAACTTCAGTCTTTAATGATTTGCCACTAATTTGCCAGAAAACCACAATTTTATGAAAAATGGACCAAAAATATGAGGCAAAAATCTGGACAATCTGCAAAAATCTGTACAGTTGAGAGGTATGGCAGGGGGCCCCTGCACCCTCATAACTCCTGCTACTTAAATATACCAACTCTGAGATCACACTACAGTGAGGAAACCGGCAAATCCTGGGTTCTGTGTTATACGGCGATGCCAATACTAAGAGTTTCAAAACTTTGGAGATATGGTCTTGGCCATATGGTTTTTGGAGTTTTGAAAGTTTGGTGATCTGATAGGGAACCATGCAGTATATATACATACATATATATATATATATATATATATATATATATATATATATATAGATAGATATATAGATATAGATATATGGATCTACTTTAAAAGCTTGAAAGGCCAGATTACCGAACATGATTTTTGTGAGATGACAACATCGAAATCTTGATTTCCTGAATGTGAACATTTTATCAGGGTAAGTAAGCACTTGCCAGCATGGGGAAATATGTTCTTTTCTCCACTGTAGTGTGATCCTGGAGTTGGTATATATAGTTGTGGGGTGTATGGGAGTATAGCCTCCATCTAGGTGGGTTTTACATACTGTGGTGTGTTTATGTACAATTTTTGGTGTGTTCCTCCATTGTAATGCACCATGTTCATTGCACATATCTAAGCCTGATATGGTCATCCATACATGCTGACATCCTGGCCACTATGCCATCCATGCTTGGACATCGTCATAAACTGGGTCTTACATCCATTTATGGTTGGTCTGTTGTCATCCTTTCTTTTATGCTGGATGGGTTAACCTTTCATCCTTCATGGTGGGCATTGTAGTAATCCTTGGTGGGCTGTTTAATCAGCAGTACATCAAAAACATTGGTTTGGGTATTTATTTTTGCATATGTATTTGTTTTTGTACAATTAGTTTTAATCCATTTTCATTGGTCTTGTTTACGTTTTGTGAAAATTAAATACATTTAAGGCAGTGCTGAAAAGTATGGTAATATATGCAAAGTTCCTTGGAAGGCAATGTTTTTGTTTTTCTCCATTTTTTGCACTTTTTAGCTGTTACGTTTTATGGTTTATTATATTTTCTTTTATACATTTAGAAACAGTTGTGATGGGTTCTTGTACAGAATTAATGAATCCTGACAACTGAACAGTGCCATTGTTGCAAGATGACAAAAATTAGCTTTTGTTGAATTGCAGCTGCTGTCATTGTCATCAACCCCCCTTTTCCCCCATTTTCACATGAGGTTGAGGAATCACATCACCACTCGTCAATTTGACTGTATCATCTAGAGCCACTGTTAGCATGGTATTACAAAGGAACATTTCTGTTTTTCTATTAAATTACACATATTGTTTTGTTTTACATTCATGCTTCTGGAAACTTTTTTCAGTCATGTTTCTGGAAACTGCTAGTTTGCTGAAACATCATGGTTCTTGTTCTGGTATTCCATTTCTTGCTACAACCTTCATTTTAATATGTTCAGGAAAATAGATATGTGAACTCCAGTCTCCATTCTGCCCAAATATCTGATGAATTCTCAAGCCCTAGAGACACTGTTAGAGAAGAAAGTGCTTACTGCTATTGTTTTTTTTTAATAACACTCTGTGTTTTTGAAATGTCTTCCTTTTCTTTTTTGGATCAGTTATTTTGGTGATTTTTTTTTTTGAATTATTGGATTTTTTTCATCACTGATTGGGAGTTTTCCAGTCTCTTTTTAGTTGATATTTGTACATTTCTTTGGTAGGAATAGCATGCTTGCACAGTTCCTTATTAGGTATTGGCTGCTTATTACCAGTAGCCTTTGATTCTCAATGAGTCACTTACATTAATTTAAAATGCTATTTTGATGGTCTACATAGTTGCTTTGTATAACACAAGGTCACTGTGACTGTTATGCCTAGGTGCCCTTTTTTGGCAGCCATATTTTGTCTGTATAACTTGAAAATAAATCCTGTGCTCACATTTAGTTGCTAATCAAGTCATTAGCAGACAATCTTACTTTTGCTTGCGCACTCACATGCAGATTTAACATTCATTTTTTGAAACTGGAATGTTACTAAAACTGAAATTAGATGTTTAGATGTCACCAGGTACAGTCTTAAAGCATTTTATCTTGTAAACACTGTCATCTTGTCTATCCTTTGAGAAGATCCTCAATCTAAAATCCAAACAAAAACTGACCCCTCTCTTCTCAGGTACAAAAAGCAAAAGGAAGCAGAACACAGACAAGTTATAGACACACAAGTAACAGTGAAACAAAGCCTAACTTTACTTATGGTATTACCTTCACTCACTGTATTTTATTAAGGAAACATATTTCCTCTTCCCTCAGGTACAGAAAAAAAAGAATACAGTACACACAAGTTTCACACAAATTACAGTGAAGCAGAGCTCACATTTACTGACTGCATAATCTTTAAGGAAATTCCCCCTCCCCCCATGTACAGAAAGCAAAATGATGCAATTTACAGGCAAGTTACAGGTAATCAAGTAGCTCTGAAGTTAACTAAGTGAAGTTAATAATGAATAACTATGATATTATGCTTGACCCTCAGCAATTTGGCTTTGTTAAGGGTAGAGCCTTTAAATGAATTTGGTCAACTTCTTTGTGAAAGTGACACGATTAATGCACAGTGGATTTCCTGTCCATGCACCATACCTCAATCTGGCTAAGGCTTTTTTTACATCATACCTCATGCTAAAATAATAATCTATTGTTTTAACCAAGAGTTAAATGTGCTCCAAAATTGACCCATACATAACCAGATGGATAGCAAATTAGTTGAGGGATAGAACCTATGTAGTGAGGGTTGTGAAGACTGGTAGAGAAGGGCGAAGGCTGCCAGCCTAGCCAGATAGAATTTTGCAGATAATTCTGTCATTTGTAAATATGAATGTAAAATACAGGCTTGTTGTATTAAATGTAAAGAAATACTGTTACATGTGGAACTGGAAATAAATGTGACAACAGTGCTCTCTACTGACAAAAGTAAAGCATGTGGTGACCCTTTGGAGTAGACAGTGGTGCTGAAAAGTCTAGATGAAGGACTTCTTTCTATTGTTTTAACCAAGAGTTAAATTGCTAGATTTAAACATGCAAATGTATTTTTATTGTTCTGTTCCTGACCAGCTGCAAGATAACAAAAGGGAGATGTTAAGAATGTAAATGCAGTTAATGTATATATGAATATAGACTGGGAACTCCAGGAAAGTGAAAGAATGATGTAATGTTTATCAGAACTGCAATTTCAATTTAAAGAGAGAGAATCAGAAGACATTAAACATTTTTGTCTCTATCATCCAACTCACAGCACTCTGCCTCTTTTCTTATGTAAATTATCTAAGACTTGTGTTTTCTTTTAGGGATAGCTAGAAACTAGAAAGATTAGACTAAGTGTTTTTCTGTGATGTCAGAACTGTACTACTGAATTATTTCAAGTATTTCTGTGTGATCTCTGAACTCCTGACTAGCACTGACTGTGTAGTAGAAAGTATTGTCTTGTGGTTTTAATTATATATTATTAAATATTTTAAAACCTTTTAACTGCTGCTGGTTTGTGTAGAGATAATTTAAGCTGTAAAGTACATTGCATATTTATAGAGTTTACTGTCCAAGTCACTCCAAATAAGCTTTGACTGTTTAGTCACATCTACCAATTGGATAATAATATTGCACAGTAATAATTGGGCACCCTTTTAAGGGCCTTTGAGTAGCTGATAAATATTAGCTGGGTGGTGGCAAGTGATACTACCATATTATCTGGGTAAAAGGGGCACAGCTGGAGAACCTGTGCCAGCCTTCCCCTAGAAGTATCTGTGTGGTTGTATAAACTCTTATCTCAAATGTGTGTGTGTCAACTACTTGGGCAGGGACATGAAGCACTGGTTGGACAGAGAGAGTGCTGGAGATTTTAGCTTGCCCAGCTAGGCTGAGATCTGGACCCTATAGCTATGCCAGTGGGGAGTCTTATTGGGGACCTGGAGAGCAAGGGAATGACCATCCCCGAACTGACTGTGATCTCTGTGAGCTCTTAAGGTAAATTGCACTTTAATGTGTGTATTTGTTATCCTTTCCTCTCACATGAGATGCCCTCTCTGATGTTAGTGGTGAGGATTGAGGCTCCTTGATTGCTGGGCCAGGGCACGGGCATCACAAGGGTGGCAGGTGAGACCTCAGTAAACATGATGGTGCCTAGCAGTATTCTTCAGTGATCCATGCTTGGACCTCCACTATATGGCATTTACTTCACAGATCTCCAAATTACAAATGAGGATCTTTGGCCAAATGAGTTTGTGGATGATTGCATAACTGGAATTCACACAGCAGCAAATATTGCTTAAGAATGGTTTAAGACAAAATGCTAAAAAGTGCAATATCATTGCATTTTGTAAACAATTCCTTTTACCTATCTTATATTATAAACAGCAACTTGTTTAAAAATGAAAATCACTGTGACAAACCTTGAAAAATATGCAGATAATTCTCTTGTCTTTGACAATTATGTTGCAACAGTGGTTAGGAAAACTTTTGACCGGGTGGAGATGATTGCAAAAGGTATTTCATCTAGATCCAAGGAAGTTTTTATGCCTCTATTTTCTGCATTGAGCAGATCTGTTATCAAATACAATGTCCCCTTTGGGATGTATCTTACTAGGCATGTCAAACAACTGTAAAAAACCCATAGGTTCCTAACTAAAAAGGTCACAGGCTTATAATACAAGGGCTACCAGGAAGGCTAGAAGGATTTTCCCTTTATTTAGTGTCCTCTAGACTCCTTACAGGTGATCTGTGTCTTGCCATTTTGGTCCCTAGGAGCCAGCAGTCCAAGACCTCTTATATCTCCACAAATCAAAGAGTCATACTACTACTAGAACCCAAGATCTAAACTTGCTTCAGAAAATAAACAAAGCAAAGTGGAGACATAGATTTGTCACTCAGGATTTACCACATCTCTGGAAAAAAAACTTTCATTCCAAATAAAAAAATGTGGCACACTTTGCTCATTCAAAACAGAGTTAGACAACTGGATGAGTATCCACAAATACACACCTGGCATGACTGGCCTGTTGCTTCTTGAAAAAGGACATAAGTTCTAAGGGTAGGTGCTGGGAAGGCATCAATGGACAGTGGGCCTTCTATTATTCTAAGATTCTGATTATATGATAGATTCTATGATTCTATGATACTATGGAGCAGAGCCCATGTTCACTAGCTGTATTAACTTTAAACAAGTGGGATGAATTGCACTTGCACTAATACAGTTACTATACAGTACCACTACCACTATTTATATTACTTCTCACGGGTCTCTTTCCTGGCTAACTAACTTATGATTGTGAGGGCAGAGAACATACTCTGAAGGAGCTCTAATGAGATGTGACCCTGCACTGTTTAATTTCTCCCCTGCTCTCTCTGATGTTCTTCGTGTTTCACTGTTGCAGTCATTACATTTGGGTTATCTGCTTGCAGGTAGCCCTCAGTCGGCCTGATTAACAAAGTCTTGGGTCCTGCATCAGTTGCTGTCTCTTTTTCCATGATGTCAGGTTGTCAGGGGTATAAAACATGCAGCCAATGTCATTACATCAGTCTTTCTTGCCGTGCGGTGCCCGAAGCAGAGGCAGTTTACAAGTGCCAGTCAGCCGACTCCTGAAATTTTCATTTTCAAGTTTCAGAACCAAAGTTTTCAATTAAAAGTTATGTACCCCGCTGGGGAAACTTTTTCTTGCTCTAAAATGATGTCAGTAAAAGTAAATAATTGCATTTCTTGTGGAAAGCAAATACCTCATAAAGATTTTCATTCATACTGTATTCCTTGCCTAGGCCCTGACCACAACGTACCTCACTGTCGGTTTTGTGCCTTATTTAAACCATGAACTATCCATCATCGGTATATTTGCGCTTTTAAATTTTTTGGTGCTCGGTTCAATTATCCTGATATGTCTTCGGTAAGCCATCTGACTACTGACATTCCGAAGAAACACAACGATAAAGCCAGAGATAGGCTGCCCAGTTCGCCGGTACTCAGTGAGGCGCTTTCGCAGCCCCTGATACCCGCTACTTCAGATTCGCAGGCCTCTACTGAGACCCATTCAGAGTCCAGTATGCCACGAGATGCTTCAATTGTGGAACCTGTGGATGTCTCTACCTTGGATGGGTCCGGAGCCGCTGTGCAGGCACCAGCTTCTGAGGGTGTATTCAGGCCTACTGACTTCCATATTAAACTGGCGCCATCTTCTTCTTCAAGGCCTAAAGCTCAAACCATGCCTAGAAAACTGATGCCCAGACCGCATGGTAAGGCCTCTATGCCTAAAGAACAAATTATAAGAATGACTGAAGACCTTATTACTTTAATCGGGGGAAGCCAACCTTCCCCCTCTAAGAGACCTAGAACTGAGTTTGCTCAGGATTCTGAAATTTCTGTTTCCTCTGATGACCAGGATTTGCTCTTATCTACCTATGAGGAGTCTGATGCTGAGGACTCTATTCCCTCTGCTTCCCCCACAGAGGATTTCTCTTTTGGTGAAACCTTGCATACTCTCAGGAAGTACTTTCATTGGGAAAGTCAGAATTTCTCTGATTTCTAAAAAGAGGCTTAGGGATTTCTTACTCCTGCCCCAACACAGGCCTTTAGCTATACCTCCTGTACTGGACATTGTTGATGATGCTTTTTTGGAATCTAGCATGGCCCCTGACTCTTTACCTCCTGCTTCCAGAAAACCTGATAGATATTACAGGGTTCCTGACTCTCACAAGTTCCTTTTAAGAAATCCTACTGCGGATCCTGAAACCATTTCACAGGGACCCAAGACCATTAAAGCTACTACTGCCAAAAATCCTACCCCCTCTGATAGAGACTCCAGGGCACTGGATAGATGGGGTAAGCAGGTATACACTTCTGCAACTTTGGCCATTAGGGCCTTGAATTGCCAGTTTCATATGTTAAAGTATCAGCTGCATATTATTGGATTACTTAAACAGAAAATGATGTTGACTCCTCATTGTGCTGAAAATAAGGATTTACAGGATTTTATGCATTCTGGTGAACAAGTTGGAAAACATACATTGCAATGTGGTTTTGATTCACTAGAGGCATCTTGCAGAGCTGCAGTGATTCCCTCGTGCCATGTCTTGCTATTCTATCTGCAGACTTACTTCACACTTTTCTCTTGTTCTCTTAATCCTTCTCTTGCCCTCTCCTGTTATTCTCTCTACATACTTGCCTCTCACTTTTTTCTTGAGTTCTCTAGCTTTGCAATACTTCAGATTCTCTCTTCTGCTTCCTTCATGCCTGCACCTTTCTCAACTCTCTAGTTAGCTTTCCTTCAGCAACAACTATTTTTGGTTTCTGTGTTGCAGTCCAGCTCTCCTTGCTCCACTTGCATGTTCATCTGAATAGATACAACAATGTCTATATTAATTAAGGGACAACTGCCTTGCTGATTGCTTTTTAGGATAAGGCTTGTACTAGGGAATTCTCACTCTTGTTAACCTCGCTATGCTTGGCTTCACTATGCTTTCCACACTACACCCCATTCCCACTCACTGCCCCACATTACTACATTTATACATTTCTAACTACACCTGTGTCCTGTCTCCACTCACTTTTTGACCTTTCTACATCTTCTATGACCATGTCACTTCTTACAGACTGTTGATATTGGCAACACTCAGTACAACCCCTGCTAATTCCTCTTAACTGCCAATTCATACACATCTTTCCCTCATGATGCTTTTCCACAGTTACCATTTATAAAGTAAAGCATTAGATGTAATGTTTGTATTAAATAGTTGCAGCCTCTAACTTCTTTAACTAGCGTTAAATATATGCAGCATTTTACCTCTATCTTCCCCTTGAGCTATTTATTCCTTCACCTTACTGCTGTGTCCTCCTTACTAACTCATTCTGCACCTATCTAAATACTTAAGCGCTAAGTGATCTTTGATAACCATTTTAAGCATACTATTCGATCCTCTTTGAACATAGTACTGCTCTACAGCATTATACATGCTAACTGCGGGCAGCTAATAAACGTTTGCCTTTGCTGTCTGATGCTCTCCTCTTCCTACTGGGCACTTGTTGGCAACACGTGCATTTCTGTTGCTTTCTCTTCTCCACTTTCCTGGTTACAATTACTACTCTGCTTTGACACCACAGGCACTTGGTGGCAGTGAGTGCACTAATGAAACTGACTACTTGATACTTACCTGTACTATTCCTCAGCAGCAGTGGTTGGTGACAGGAAGTGCTATTCTTTTACTTTGACAAGAAACATTTAGCAGCACATGTTTTCATCTACTATAATTCCACCTACTGAGCCTAGGTGCTTTCTTCTTCTTTTCATACAGACTTTGGTGTGGTATATTGAAGTTTTACCCATGGTTGGTGTGGTTTAATCATGAAGACAAAGCCCAAGTGATTAAATAAAGCCAACTGTGGGTAAATCTTCAATATTCTACACCACAGAGTCAGTTATTACTAATATACAATGACATTATTTAAGAAAAAATACTTACTTTCTTAAATAAGTCTTTGTATAACAGTGCTGTACTGCCCTTCTGCATTTTTCTCCTGTATCCTGGTGCTTTCCTGATGTACTGCACTTGCATATGGGACTTGTGTTCCCACATTTAGGCAGTACATCAGTGCTGTGTAAAGGAAACAATGGAGAAAGGAAGATCTCTATTGCCTTTTTTTTTAATTAAGAAAAATACACTGGGAGACCTTTAACATTTGGGAGAGATGGGACAGAGAAAATAAAAGGAGAATCAAGTACATTTCTTTACTTTTGCATAACATACCTGATTAAAATGACTTTCGGCTTTTCCCGGTTAAGGGTTGCCACAGCGGAACTCTGGTCCGCTAATGATTGGCAGTGGATTTTTATGGTGCCGAGTTGCCAGCCCGACGCCCAACCTTCAAAGAAGGCACACCCATTCACACATGCACCTACCTGCATGTCTTTATATGCCACTTGACCACTGGGAGGACATGCAGACTCCACACAGATGGCGAATCGAACAGGAGAACCTCTTGCTGTGAGGCGACAACACTAAATGCTGCACTACCGTGGAAGGCCCATAACATACCTGATTATCCTTTTATTTTTCTGTATGCCATTTCCCTCATTCATTTGAGGTCTTTGGTTTTGTAAATTTATTTAAAAAAAAAAGAAAGAAAAGTACATTTTTATCAGATATACTTATGGAAAAAAGTCCGGATGACTGGACCTTTTTTCATTGGTATATTCTCAGATTTACAATGGGCACACTGGTTGGGCTAACCAATCAGTGTGCTCCTTTTTGAATATTAATGGCCAGTCATTGTATAATAAGCAACTGGTGGCAGCTAGTAGCAATAACTAGCAACTTATAATATCACATATTAACACTGATCACTCTCCCCTCCCCCATTGCTTCTAACCTTCTCAAAATGTAGTGCAAGTAACACCTTACCCACCTCCTCTTGCTATTCCCCTTCCTTCTTCAACCCTACAGAGCATATCATGGTAGCATGTGCACTTCTGAGGCTTTTTATTCTCTTTTTTTACTCTCCTCCAGGCATGGTTGGTACTTGGGAGTAGCAAGTGATCTTTCTCAGCATTCTACATGCCATGTACTGATACTTTCTTTCATTGGTGTTGAGTACCCTCTACTCACCATGTACCACTACCCTTCCTCAGCTGCACTGAGCACCTTCTATTCACCACATATCACTACTCTCCTTCAACTGTATTGAGCATGTCCTACTCACAGTGTACCACTACTCTCTTTCAGATGTGCTAAACACCTTCCACTCACCACGTAACACTAGGTACTGAGCACATTTTACATGCCACATGCCACTACTTCTTCAGCTGTACTAAGCAGCTTCTATTCATCCTGTACCACTACTTTCCTTCAAATATACTGAACACCTTTTGCTCACTGTGTGCAACTACTATCCTTCAAATGTGCTGAGCACCTTCTACACCCCACATACCAGTACTGTCCTTTAACTATACCGAGAACTTGGTGGCTGAAAGTATTCTACTAGTGTAGCAAGAACATTTTGCTAGTAAGCACTTACTGTACATCTAGTGTCATTCTACCTTCCGAGCACCAGGTAGTAGTAGGTACTTGCTCATACTGTCCTGCCCCTACACTATGCACTTTTTGGCAGTAAGTGCTAACAATTCATAACTTAACATATTAATCAATCCCCTGAAGTCTAACATCATGATATTTGTGACCATGTGAAAACTTCCTAAATCCCCAAATCTAATTATAACTGATTAGTAACAAAGCAGAAGTACCTAGTGATCCCCTTGGACCCTACTCTTTCTTTGGTCAAGCATAGTGACAATATTATTAGCAAAATCTCACACAACATCAACCCTGAAACTTATAGTGCCTTAGCTATAAATGTGCTTATCCCTAAAATCATATATGGTCTCCATCTTGTAACCTTACATTCCAGCTCAAAGACATGTAAAATATAAACTACTATATACAAAATATGCAGATGTGTTCTTCTTGCAGAAACCCAAACTCATCCCTGCCAACTTTACAGTGAATGGTAGAGCCACATTTCTAATTAGCTAACAAATCTACAAGCTGTTAAAAATGGGACACTGGCCCCTCCCAAAAAAAGAAATCAAAATAAAAAAAAATAAATAAAAAACATTACAAATCAAGCAGCCATATTACACACTTAGAAATAGCCAAAAAGCTAGCATCACCCTAATTAGATCCCATTTTAGAACCTCTACAGGAGAAAGAGCTATCTTTAGACTAGGCCCAGCTGTTTGAAATCAGCTATCTTCAGAAGTAAGGCAACAAGATACACTTAAATTAATCAGTAATAAACTAAAAGAATGACTGTTTAAGAACGCCAAATGCTTTTGCTTCCATGACAATGGCTAGTCCTTGCTGCTCATTCTGGAGTCTCATCTTTCATGTAAAGATATACCCCCAGATTTAATATTCTTCTGTGGAGGACTAGCTTAGTCCTGCACGGAAGCAGCCGTTTTGGAGCAGGATGGCAGCGCACCATGCATATTAATGAAGGCATGCTACCTGAGCTCCTAATCTTACACAGAGCGTGTAAGGGTGCAGAGGGCATGTCTGAGAGCAGAGCTCTCAGAATATAAATACCCCTGCAATGAAGAACAGCAGAAAGCCCTAAAAGAATGAGCGAGACCGCTCATAGCTGTACGCATACCCCCAGCAACATCCCCCCACGTGTACAAGAGCAATAGTTAACACAAAAAATATAAAGATACTTTTTTATGAAACAGATTCAATTTAACCATAGGTGCATGGGTTTGCCCATCGCTTAGCTACGGTTAATGCAGCTTAAATGTCAGAAGAGGATAAAAAGCAAGATATATGCAAATGAAGCAGTATAGCAATAGTGTAGTGGGCAGAGCAGTCACCTTACGAGCAGTCATTCCCGATTCGAGTCCCACTGCAGCGCATTCCATTTTCCATGTCAAATCACATTATGACCAATATTTTTAGTTGCATAACCTACTAAATAACATATATTTGTGAACCGAAGTACTGCATTAAATGCAGATGTGAGGTGTCAGTGTCATAATGTTGCAAAGTCCACAGATATTCCCATGTGCCCCATACAGTATATGTACACAGGAATCAGGGATATAAATGGAAGGTAAAATGTGTAATGAATAATAACTCCATACAGCTTCCAAATTCCCTACCTTCCAAAGAACTATTAGACATTACTGTCTAAATTACCGTAGTGGTAAGTGGGAGCAAGCACTAGTAAGCAAGTTTAAGCAGTATTAAGCAGTAGTAAGCAGGAGTAAGCATATGTAAGCACCAGTAAGCGGGTTTAAGCCCATTTGCATGGGGGTAAGCAATGCGCACACAGGTTAAGCAATATGGAAGCTAACTCTCTGTAAGCATATTTAACCGAAGGCTGGCAGTGCTTACCCTCTCGCAAACCAGTGGAAACCTGCTTACAAGTGCTTAAAAGTGCCTTAATCACTCTGTATCCAACAGCCCTTGTTCTGTCCAACAACAAAATAAACAGCCTTTGCAAGGCTCGAACCCAGGACCCTGCACACCATAACCAAGGCGATTTACCACTAAGCCATGACAGCTATAAACAACCCTGATGTTTTCACAAACATACCATCCAGTCCAGTCATTCAACAGTACAGGAAATGTATTTAAACATGTAGATGTATGTGTGTGTGTATATATATTAATATCTAAATAGATATAACATATATATATATATATATATATATATATATATATATATATATACAGCAATATATATATATATATATATATATATATATATATATATATAAGCATAAATATATATCTATATAAGTATATACAGACATACATCTATAGATATAAAAGAGAACATAACAAAAACATATAGGTCCACATGCACCGTTAATCGGGGTGAGGGGGCCCAAACAACATACGTCTTGTACGTATAGATACCCCCCCCACAGCCAAACATGTCTGCCCTGCAATACAATACCAACTGTTGCAGATCCCATAACCAGGATCTGACATAACATGGGCACAAAAAGTTAACAGTACTCCATCCCACCTGTATGATGTCAGGCTGGTATCAGTAACATATCATGCAGTACAGTCTGGCTACCATAAGGAATGTACAATGTGGAAGCAATCAAAATAAATCTATATATATATATATATATATATATATATATATATATATATGTGTGTGTGTGTGTGTGTTTGTGTGTGTATATATATATATATATATATATATATATATACATATATATATATATATATATATATATATATATATATATATATATATATATATATACATACATATATATAGATATATATGTAACTGCACATATACACACACATAGATATGTATAGGAAGATACATATGTAGAAGGTGCACACAATACGGAACAGCCAATATGCTTACAGTTGCCATCCTACCAACTGGACACTGTATGAGCCACCCATACAAATGACAATGGTTGCCTGCAACATATACCCAAAGTGAGGTCAATGGATATAACCCACACACAGGTTTGCATACATGTGAAAGATTTATTTGTGTACTATTACAGTTGTATATGCCATGTCATATAGCTGTTTAGACTCTGACATACATATAAACAGAGTAATGCAACTGTAAAACAGTTATATTAATACAGTAGTCTGGAAAGGTTTACATATGTTGCTGTCCAGACTGAGGCCTTCAAGTAGTACAATAGTAAAGACAGACTGGGCCACAGGATACCAATCAAGCAACAATAAGTAATACAGATGTATAGTCCAGCAGCCTCTATCTATATTCTGTACACAATCCCTTAGGGGGTAAAGACCTCAGTTGACACAATGGCATGTATTTGTTACATAACAAGGCATAACTGACACCATCACAATCACACTGACAAACAGAACAGTCTGTATGGCAGGAAGCAGTAGGCCTGCATTTACCCAAGGTGAATTGTATGGTAATGTACATCAAGATACCTTAAGGCAGCTTACCCCTGATACCCCCATATGTTGTAACAGCCTAGATTAGTTATGGTGCATCCCCCCCATTGACTGAATAATACAGGGCCATATACCACTGTTACATACACTGGCCTCTGGAGTGCATAAGGGCACACATGTATTGTGCAGATGAAGCCCACACACATATGGAACCAACCCCACAATATGTGTGGGGACCACAACAGCAGTGGAATGATGGCAGGAATGGCAACATGACATAATCACAGCCCACTACATAACCCCTGACAGCAAGTCATGTGTACAAAGCCTGGTATGTAGGTGGAGGACAGAGGCTGGAACGCAGGCCCATATGTGAAATAGTGTTGTCATACATTAATCAAGTCACTGGTGTTACAGGATAGTCTGCAACATACCCTTAGTCAGGAATATGAAGTTAGAAACAGAAGTGGATGTAGCCATGTACTGATAGCACTCAACACACACACTCCCAGCGATATATCTGACACAAGACCTGTGCGGTGGACAGACAAAACATAATAGGCATACCTCTGGCCATCAAGTGGATAGGCCCACAGTTGAGAGCTATGCAGACAGACTGCATTCCAAGTTAAACTAGTAAGTAACCACAAACCCTGTAACACCAGTGTTATACAATGCCTCTGGCTGTAGTTCTGTCTGTAGTTCTGGAACCTCCTATAAATATGTAGCTGGCCTGACTGTACAGGTTCCCCTATAAGAGGTATTGCTACCTGCTGTCTGTAACACTGCTACCCACACACAGGAAGGATGTCCACCATACAGGAAAGGTAAAGGGACCACGCCCACATGATGTAGGGATTTATCGTAGTTGGTTGCCATGACAGTAGTAATTGGAAGTACTACACAGCATGCTGCATGCAGGCAGCAAGTGGAGGACACTGATTGGTGCAGAGACCATCACCTGATCATGTGCATCACCGACAAAAGCCATGCTGCAATCTATTCAAAGCAGCTCAATCCATTTACCGGAGAGAGACAGAGATAGAGAGAGAGAGAGAGTGCATGAAAGGCAAAAACAAACACAAAAAAAAAAAACATCCAGCAAAATATCCAGACGAGACATCATTTCCACAACAGGTATGTGAAGTATATATGCATGTAAATGACTGTAGAACTTGGCCCATAATAATAGGATAGATGATGTGGAATGATTTATATGTGCCATCAGATGTTGTTGTTGTAATGATGTTCAGCTGAGCAACTGCTAAGGACAATAGAGTCTGTCCCTGTGGGTAGTGGGCCATACCCGTCAACTGTGCAGAGCAGCACTGACTGATAAGATGTAAGCCATCATAGTGTGTGTTGTGTAATGGGAAGCATGTATATTACTGTGGCCAATAGCTGCTGGTGGAAATAATGCCATAATAATGGACATGTGGGTTCCAGAGCCCACCTCTTGCAGGATGCTCAGGTTAAGCTGTATTGTAGCATGCAGGAATGCCATAGGTGTGTAACAGGGTTACCTGAAATCTGGCCCTACATATACCCCCCTAATGTCAGGCTGTGTCCAATATGTGACACTTGTCTGTGTTGTAGCAAGGGAGAACAGTGCAGCTGTGCAGGAAGGTGTTGTGAGATTGTGGACCTGATGTCTTAATGTACCCCATATATAGGTATGCATATGTGTACACACACACACACACATATATATATATATATATATATATATATATATATATATATATATATATATATATATATATATATATATATATATATATATATATATATAGGTAGGTACTAGGCTATCGGCCCTAGGGCATATACAAGCCCAGCCAAAAAGGTACCCTGGCTTTTGCCACCCAAGAAAATTATTTTCCTGTGCCACTGTCGAGCAGAGCCACAGAAGTGATCCCCAGGGTGAATTTCCTATTTCTTATCCAGTCATCAAGATTTTTCTTGAAGAGTGCGAATGAGGAGCTTTGTTTGTATGTGTATGTATATATATATATATATATATATATATATATATATATATATATATATATATATATACATGTATGTCCACAAATATACAGATACCCATGTGCAGACATATATATAAACACATATATAGATATATACCCATATGCACATGTCTACATATATACAAACACACACACAAACATATATGTATGTAAATACATGTCCCGTATATTACCACCACAGTGCTGCATGCTATGTGTAAGGGAACAGCACACATAGCAATACACACAGATATCTACAGCTGTCAGTGTGTGCAACATGGACAGGTATGTCACATGTAAATCCCTTGTTGGGACCACATTGCCCTTGTCTGTGAAGTATGGAATGGGAATATGGGGAAGTATGGCAGATATGGTTGTGGAGGTGGTAGGGGTTGGTAGATATAGAGGACAGCCTACAGGGGTGGTATGTGACACATGTGGTGGGTAAACACCCTGGATGGTGTGTGTGGTCTGTGATGTGGAAGCCCCATGGGCCCCAATATGGGCATTAATGGAGACACGCCTCCCACCCACTGCTACTTACAACTGCAGTCCGTGTCTTGAAGGTGCCTGACCTGGAGGCTGAGCGGGAGGAGCATGTGAGTCCTGTGAATGTGTACTGGGTGCCTCAAGATGATGTAGGAAATCCCACATGTGTCTGTGGAGCCTGTTATGGAACAGACCCTGGACCTGACCTCGGGGGACAAGATCATGTCTGTGTGTGCCCCCAGGGGGGGACAACATCCCCTGAGTTGGTTCCACCTGAAGGTATTGCTGTACTTGTACATGAGGAGGCCCCAGGGTGGGTCACACATGTGATGTGGCCTGTTTCCATGGGCAGATGAGTTTGGAGAGGTGGTTCTGCTGGCCAATAGTACATATACATGCTATTATGTCACTGTTACAGATCATATGTGGGTAGTAATAGTCTACACAATCCTGGAACATATCCAATAGCATGCATAGATATCCCCAATAACACAGAATGTCAGATGTGCAGCAACCACATAACAAACATACCACAAGATGTATATGGAACCATAGTGGCCCTGACAATAGCATGCAGGTGAATAGTCTGTAACAGGCCAGCGATGATAGTGTCCACACAGGGAACATGGCTACATACACATTGCACAAAGTGTGGTACAGTACAATATCTGCCCCACTGATAGGTAAGCTGTAGCCATACCTATTGAGTTGTGTATACGGTTTGTTGTCGCTGATAGGTTCATAGGTTCATAGGTAGGTACTAGGCTATTGGTCCTAGGGCCTATATAGGCCTAGCCAAACAGTACTCTGGCTTTTGCCACCCAAGAAAATTATTTTCCTGTGCCCCTGTCAAGCAGACCCACAGAAGTGATCCCTGGGGTGAATTTCCTATCTTCCATCCAATCATCAATATTTTTCTTGAAGAGTGCTAATGAGGAGCTTTGTTTGATATAGATAGGTAGTTTGTTCCAGAGTATGGGAAGTCTCTGGGACAGGAATCTATCCCTCCAGCATGTTCTGTTTATTGTGGTGACAAGGTGTAGGTCCCTAGAGCATGTAGCTTGGAGGGATTGGGATTTCGTTACATGGAGCATGTCCAACAGCTCTGGGTTTGACATAGCTTTGTATGTTAGGCAGAGATCGCCTCTGAGTAGGCGATATGCGATAGTTTTTTGAGACGGTCTGCGTAGGGCATCTGTTTGAGGCTGGTAATCCTCTTTGTGAAGTATTTCTGTGGCCTTTCCAGTTGTTGTAGATGTCTTGTGAGGTACATACCAAAAGGGCATTGTACTCTGTAATGGGTCTAATGAGTGATGAGTAGAGGGGAACAATGACCTATTTTTGTCTGGATGAGAAACCTTTTGTGATGAGGTGTGCCACGTAGAAGGATTTCCTGACCACTGTGGCAATGTGGTTATCAAAGGAGAGACTACTGTCCACCTGTGTCCCAAGGTCTCTTATCACACTTTCGGTGTTAAGTAGACTACTGCCTATATGGTAGTTCATGGGTTCAGAGTTTTTATCAAAAGGGATGACAATGCACTTTTTGGCATTGAGCGTGAGGCCATGTGTTTGACACCAGACATCTGTCTCAGTGAGGCCCTTTTGTAGGATGTCCACATCTTTAGGAGTTTTGATTATGGCTCCTAGTTTGCAGTCATCTGCGAACTTTGTTAGCCAAAGACCATCTGTGTTAGCCTGTACATCAGAGAAGTAGATACCGAACAGCAGAGGACCTAGGACTGAGCCCTGTGGTACTCCACTTGTCACTGGTCTGAAGTTGGATTTAGAGTCTGCTCCTTTCACAGTGTGGGTTCTGGCAGTGAGCCAGTTGGCAACCCATCTTGTGACATAGGGATTTATACCTAGTTTAGTGAGTTTGTCTATAATTCCAGAGTGGGGGATGGTGCTGAAAGCCTTGGCGAGATCTAGCTAGGCTGTGTGAAAAACCATACCCTCATCTACGGCTCAGGTTTAGGAGACATGATCTGCCTTTTACAAACCTGAACTGGGTAGGGTCCAGAGTTTGGAGATTACCAATGTCATTGTTTATAAGTTCCATAATGATACACTCCATAGCCTTACAGACCAGGCTTATCAGGCTAATGGGGCGGTAGTTCCTGGGGTCCATGGGGGCTCACTCTTTGTGGAGTGGGATAACCGTTGCTGTGCACCATTCAGTGGGCACAAAGCCTGATGTGAGGCTATGATTGAACATGGTACTTAAGTGGGCTGCATGTTCATTCTGTAGTTTATGTAGAATGCAGGGATGTTGTCAGGTCCCATGGATGCTGTATTCTTGGCTTTGGAGAGTGTGTTTTTTACCTGTGCAGCCGTGATTACAGGAACTTTGCATTCTTCTGGTATAGAAATGGGCCCTTTAGGGGTGAGAGAGGGGTAAAGTTAGCACTAAACCTATCTGCCAGATTGTTGGCAATATCACTTGGGTCTGTATATTTAGTGCCATTGTGCTGTAACTCAGAGCAGATCTGAGTGTTGCCATTGAGATTCTTGACATAGCTATAGAATGCTTTGTGGTTGTCTTTAGAATCAGTGGAGATTTTGTTTTCGTAATTAGCTTTGGAGAATTTTATGAGGGATCTCAGCTTCTTACTGAGGCTGACCACAGAGTTCCTCCAATCATGGGATTTTACTCCTTTTTGCAACAGTTTCTTTCTTCTGTTGTAGAGTTTGTTTATAGCAGGGGACCACCAGATTGACTTCCTTTTTGTGGAGGATAGCATCTTGTTTCTGTTAGGGCTTGCACGATCCGTGCACTCGTGTAAGTGCTTATAAAGTGTAATTGTATAGGATTCAGCAGTCGTCCCTCTATTGTCCAACAGCATGGTTGTTGTGAAGTTTGCCACTTCTGTCTTAAGAAGTGTGAAGTTGGCTTTGGAGAAATTTTTTTACGGTGGTTTCCCTAATGGGGGGTGGGGATGGGATGTGGATGTCTAGGGTGATTTGCTTGTGGTCAGATTTGACCAACGAGGAAATGTCCTCTGGTGTGGAACACCGGTTGCTCATGTTGGTAATGACCAGGTCTAGGTTATTGCTGCCCCTGGTGTGGAAAAGTTGATCCAAGGCATTGGAATTTTATGAATTCCAGAAAACATTGAGCACAAGAGTTAGTGCATGAGTAGTTTTCCCAGTTAATGGTGGGGTAGTTGAAATCGCCTATTATTAGGGTGTTAGGTTGTACACTCATTTTTTTCCAGTGTATCAAGAAATGAGGAGTGTGAATCCTGGGGCATGGTGGGGGATCTGTAGCAAGCTACAATTTGCACTGTGGTCTTGCCTAGAGTTAGTTGCACTTGGATAATCTCAGATGCATTATGCTGAGCAACTAGCCTGGAGGTGTGGATATCCTTAATGAATATGGACACGCCTCTGGCTTTAGTGCTTCGATCCAGGTTAGGTGGCCGAAAGGTGTGGTATAAATTATAGCCTGGTAATGCAGGGGTGCTCTCTGGAGCCTTGAACCAGGTCTCTGTCACTGCACAGATGTCGATGTTCTCCATTTTAAGGAGTGCCTCGAGTGAGTGCATTTTGAGGTTTGGACTTCTAGCATTAAGTAGTATTACCCTCAGATTTTGCTTGCTTGTACCTGTTACGGTGGTGAATTCATCATTTTAATCTTGCCTAAAAAAGGCACTATAGGGGTGGCAAGAGCCTTAGTCAGTATCCGGAATCCCAAGGAATACAGGTGCAGGCCATCTCTGGCAAAACATTGTGGTGTGTCAATCATATCATCCCAGGCAGACAGATACTGCATCCCCTTAGAATGACACCAGAAGCTGAGCCAATTGTGGAAGTCAGTCATTTTGTCCTTGTACTGTGGTATCATTCTGGGTGATGGCAGGATGCTACTCAGGGCTAGGGTCATACCTGCCTGGGCTCCAAGATCAGAAAGCTCCTCCATGTCTCTTTTCATGTAGTCCAGGGAGGTAAGTCTCAGGTCATTCACACCAACATGGACAGTGACAGAGTCATATTTGTACTAGCTGTGGAGTGACCTGAGTGCATGCATGCATTATGTGGCGGATCCTGCCACCTGACAGGCAGCTGACAGTAACTTTCTCCTTGTTTAGCCTGGTGAGTGGAACATCAGTGTGCCTGATTATAGAGTCATGACTAGAGTGTTGGGTACGTTGTTATGCCTTATGGGCTGTGGTTGAGTGGCACACTGAGTTTGTGGGCTATGTGTCATTTGGGTTGTGTTGGGGGGTTGGAAGTTGCTTGTGTTTCTGCTTTTGAGGTCCCTGTTGCTTGGGTAGATTTTTTGTGAGAGCCTCCACGAATGTAGGTGTGTGTTTTGTGTTTCTATGTGTGTGTTTTGGTGGTGTAGGTTTTGAGGGACTATGTGATTCTACTTAATACCTCACACACAGTGAGTAAAATAAAAGTGCTATAAATAGCTCAAAAATAAGCAAAAAACAGGATACTTAAAGTTATATATCACAGATTAGTAAGCTCAGAGCCATTCCTCTGACTTCATCCGATCAGTGTGAAATGGCAGAAACAGTCACAAGTTAACTTCTTAAGTAACAAAGCTGAAACCTGAAACAACTTTAAAAAAAGCTTGAAAGAACCAATGAGGTGCTTACTCCAAGGCGTAGTCCAGGCAACCCTGGTCAGCCAATGACCACAAACAATTCAGTCTCACTGAAATGCTATACTGACTTTGGCCAAGCTATGATGGCCTGTGACATGTGCTCAGACACACAGCCTCTACTAACAAACAACTAGGCCCAAAACACAAGCCTGAATATGGACAATGCTACACTACCAACACTATTTAGGTAGAAAAAACTGCAGACATTTTTAAACAGATAAAGGGTCAAGGAGACACTAGAGAATGCTTTTAAATGCAAACAAGTTATATGATACACTCCTAGCAGGAAATCAGAACAAACAAACCCAACCAGATGCTTAACAATTGAAGAAAATTCTACTTAGTACCTCAGACACAGGGAGTAAAATAAAAGTCCTATAAATAACTCAGAAAGAAGCAAAAAACAGGATACTTAATGTTATATATCACAGATTAGTTGGCTCAGAGCCCTTCCTCCAATTTCATCCAATTAGCTCAGTGTGAAATTGCAGAAACAGTCACAAGTTAACTTCTTAAGTAACAAAGTTGAAACCTGAAACAACTTTAAAAAAGCTTGAAAGAACCAATGAGGTGGTTACTCCAAGTAGTAGTCCAGGCAACCCCAGTCAGCCAATGACCACAAGCAATTCACTCTCACTGAAATGCTATACTGGCCTCGGCTAACCTATGATGGCGTGGGAGATGTGCTCAGACACACAGCCTCTACTAATAAACAACTAGGCCCAAAATAAAGCTTGAATATGGGCAATGCTATACTACCAACACTACTTAGGTAGAAAAAACTACAGAAATGTTTAACCAGATAAAGGGTGAAGGAGACACTAGAGAATGCTTTTAAATGCAAACAAGTTATATGATACACTACTAGCAGGAAATCAGAACAAACAACCCAACCAGATGCTTAACAATTGTAGAAGATTCTACTTAATACCTCACACACAGTGAGTAAAATAAAAGTGCTATAAATAACTCAGAAATAAATAAAAAACAGGATACTTAATTGTATATATCACAGATTAGTTAGCTCAGAGCCCTTCCTCTGAGTTCCTCCGATTAGCTCATTGTAAAATGGCAGAAATAGTCACAAGTTAACATCTTAAGTAACAATGTTGAAACCTGAAACAACTTTAAAAAAAGCTTGAAAGAACCATTGAGGTGCTTACTCCAAGGCGTAGTCCAGGCAACCCCAGTCAGCCAATGACCTGAAACAATTCACCCTCACTGAAATTTTATACTTGCCTCGGCTAACCTATGATGACCTGGGACATGTGCTCAGACACACAGCCTCTACTAACAAACAACTAGGTCCAAAACACAAGCCTGAATATGGAAAATGCTACACTACCAACACTACCTAGGTAGAAAAAACTGCAGAAATATTTAAACAGATAAAGGGTCAAGGAGACACTAGAGAATGCTTTTAAATGCAAACAGGTTATATGATACACTCCTAGCAGGAAATCAGAACAAACAAACCAAACCAGATGCTTAACAATTGTAGAAAATTCTACTTAATACCTCACACACAGTGAATAAAATAAATGTGCTATAAATAATTCAGAAATATGAAAAAACAGGATACTTAATGTTATATATCACAGATTAGTTAGCTTAGAGCTCTTCCTCCGACTTCCTCCAAACAGCTCAGTGTGAAATGGCAGAAATAGTCACAAGTTAACTTCTTAAGTAACAAAGTTGAAACCTGAAACAACTTTAAAAAAAGCTTGAAAGAATCAATTAGGTGCTTACTCCAAGGCGTAGTCCAGACAACCCCAGTCAGCCAATGACCACAAACAATTCACTATCACTGAAATGCTATACTGGCCTCGGCTAAGCTATGATGGCCTGGAACACGTGCTCAGACACACAGCCTCTACTAACAAAAAACTGGGCTCAAAACACAAGGCTGAATATGGACAATGCTACACTACCAAAGCTACTTAGGTAGAAAAAACTGCAGAAATGTTTAAACAGATAAAGGGTCAAGGAGACACTAGAGAATGCTTTTAAATGCAAACAAGTTATGTGATACATTCCTAGGAGGAAATCAGAACAAACCCAACCAGATGATTAACAATTGTAGAAAATTCTACTTAATACCTCTCACACAGTGAGTAAAACAAAAGTGCTTTAAATAACTCAGAAATAAGCAAAACACAGGATACTTAATATTATATATCACAGATTAGTTAGCTCAGAGCACTTCCTCCAAGTTCCTCCAATTAGCTCAGTGTGAAATGGCAGAAACAATCACAAGTTAACTTCTTAAGTAACAAAATTGAAACCTGAAACAACTTTAAAAAAAGCTTTAAAGAACCAATGAAGTGGTTACTCCAAGTCGTAGTCCAGGCAACCACAGTCAGCCAATGACCATAAACAATTCAATCTCACTGAAATGCTATACTGGCCTCGGCTATGATATGATGGCCTGGGACATGTGCTCAGACACACAGCCTCTACTAACAAACAACTAGGCCCACAACACATCCCTGAGAATGGACAATGCTACACTATCAACACTACTTAGGTACTAAAAACTGCAGAAATATTTAAACAGATAAAGGGTCAAGGAGACACTAGAGAATGCTTTTAAATGCAAACAAGTTATATGATACACTCCTAGCAGGAAATCAGAACAAACAAACCCAACCAGATGCTTAACAATTGTAGAAAATTCTACTTAATACCTCACACACAGTGAATAAAATAAATGTGCTATAAATAACTCAGAAATATGCAAAAAACAGGATACTTAATGTTATATATCACAGATTAGTTAGCTCAGAGCCCTTCCTTCGACTTCCTCCGATTAGCTCAGTGTGAAATGGCAGAAACAGTCACAAGTTAACTCCTTAAGTAAAAAGCTAAAACCTGAAACAACTTTAAAAAAAGCTTGAAAGAACCAATGAGTTGCTTACTCCAAGGCATAGTCCAGGCAACCCCAGTCAGCCAATGACCACAAACAATTCACTCTCACTGAAATGCTATACTGGCCTCGGCTAAGCTATGATGGCCTGGGACATGTGCTCAGACACACAGCCTCTACTAACAAACAACAAGGCCCAAAACACAAGCTTGAGTATGGACAATGCTACACTGCCAACACTGCTTAGGTAAAAAAAAACTGCAGAAATGTTTAAACAGCTAAAAGGTCAAGGAGACACTAGAGAATGTTTTTAAAAGCAAACAAGTTATATGATACAGTCCTAGCAGGAAATCAGAACAAACAAACCCAATCTGATGCTTAACAACTGTAGAAAATTCTACTTAATACCTCACACACAGTGAGTAAAATAAAAGTGCTAGAAATAACACAGAAATAAGCAAAAAACAGGATACTTAATGTTATATATCACACATTAGTTAGCTTAGAGCCCTTTCTCCGACTTCCTCCGATTAACTCAGTGTGAAATGGCAGAAATAGTTAACGTCTTAAGTAGCAAAGTTGAAACCTGAAACAACTTTAAAAAAAGCTTGAAAGAACCAATGAGGTGGTTACACCAAGGCGTAGTCCAGGCAACCCCAGTCTGCCAATGACCACAAACAATTCACTCTCACTGAAATGCTATACTGGCCTCGGCTAAGCTATGATGGCCTGGGACATGTGCTCAGACACACAGCCTCTACTAACAAACAACTAGGCCCAAAACATAACCCTGAATATGGATAATGCTACACTACCGACACTACTTAGGTACAAAAAACTGCAGAAATATTTAAACAGATAAAGGGTCACGGAGACAATAGAGAATGCTTTTAAATGCAAACAAGTTATGTGATATAGTCCTAGTAGGAAATCAGAACAAACAAACCCAACCAGATGCTTAACAATTGTAGAAAATTCTACTTAATACCTCACACACAGTGAGTAAAATAAAAGTGCTTTAAATAACTCAGAAATAAGCAAAAACCAGGATACTTAATTTTATATATCACAGATTAGTTAGCTCAGAGCCCTTCCTCCGAATTCATCTGATTAGCTCAGTGTGAAATTGCAGAAACAGTCACAAGTTAACTTCTTAAGTAACAAAGTTGAAACCTGAAACAACTTTAAAAAAAGCTTGAAAGAACCAATGAGGTGGTTACTCCAAGGTGTGGTCCAGACAACCCCAGTCAGCCAATGACCACAAACAATTCACTCTCACTGAAATACTATACTGGCCTCGGCTAAGCTATGATGGCCTGGGACATGGGCTCAGACACACAGCCTCTACTAACAAACAACTAGGCCCAAAACACATCCCTGAGAATGGACAATGCTAGACTATCAACACTACTTAGGTAGAAAAAACTGCAGAAATATTTAAACAGATAAAGGGTCAAGGAGACACTAGAGAATGTTTTTAAATGCAAACAAGTTATGTGATACACTCCTAGCAGGAAATCAGAACAAACAAACCCAACCAGATGCTTAACAATTGTAGAAAATTCTACTTAAAGCCTCACACACAGTGAATAAAATAAATGTGCTATAAATAACTCAGAAATATGCAACAAAAATAGG
>NC_056727.1:525642884-525697678 GCF_019279795.1 Protopterus annectens | reverse complement strand
TTTAAAAATTTTTTTCTCCTAGCAGGAAATCAGAGCAAACAAACTCAACCAGATGCTTAACAATTGTAGAAAATTCTACTTAATATATCACACACAGTGAATAAAATAAATGTGCTATAAATAACTCAGAAATATGCAAAAAACAGGATACTTAATGTTATATATGACAGATTAGTTAGCTCAGAGCAATTCTTCCGACATCCTTCAAATAGCTCCATGTGAAATGCCAGAAACAGTCACAAGTTAACTTCTTAAGTAACAAAGTTGAAACCTGAAACAACTTTAAAAAAAGCTTGAAAGAACCAATGAGGTGGTTACACCAAGGTGTAGTCCAGGCAACCCCAGTCAGCCAATGACCACAAACAATTCACTCTCACTGAAATGCTATACTGGCCTCGGCTAAGCTATGATGGCCTGGGACATGTGCTCAGACACACAGCCTCTACTAAAAAACAACTAGGTTCAAAACACAACCCTGAATATGGATAATGCTACATTACCAACACTACTTAGGTACAAAAAACTGCAGAAATATTTAAACAGATAAAGGGTCAAGGAGACACTAGAGAATGCTTTTAAATGCAAACAAGTTATGTGATACACTCCTAGCAGGAAATCAGAACAAACAAACCCAACCAGATGCTTAACAATTGTAGAAAATTCTACTTAATACCTCACACACAGTGAATAAAATAAATGTGCTATAAATAACTCAGAAATATGCAACAAAATGGATACTTAATGTTATATATCACAGATTAGTTAGCTCAGAGCCCTTCCTTTGACTTCCTCCGATTAGCTCAGTGTCAAATGGCAGAAACAGTCACAAGTTAACTTCTTAAGTAATAAAGTTGAAACCTGAAACATCTTTAAAAAAAGCTTGAAAGAACCATTGAGGTTGTTACTCCAAGGCATAGTCCAGGCAACCCTAGTCAGCCAATAACCACAAACAATTCACTCTGACTGAAATGCTATACTGCCATCAACTAAGCTATGATAGCCTGGAACATGTGCTCAAACACACAGCTTTTACTAACAAAGAACAAGGCCCAAAACACAAGCTTGAGTATGGACAATGCTACACTACTGACACTACTTAAGTAGAAAAAAACTGCAGAAATGTTTAAACAGCTAAAATGTCAAGGAGACACTAGAGAATGCTTTTAAATGCAAACAAGTTATATGATGCAGTCCTAGCAGGAAATCAGAACAAACAAACTCAATCTGATGCTTAACAACTGTAGAAAATTCTACTTAATACCTCACACACAGTGAGTAAAATAAAAATGCTAGAAATCACTCAGAAATAAGCAAAAAACAGGATACTTAATGTTATATATCACACATTAGTTAGCTTAGAGCCCTTCCTCCGACTTCCTCCGATTAGCTCAGTGTGAAATGGCAGAAACAGTTAACGTCTTAAGTAACAAAGTTGAAACCTGAAACAACTTTAAAAAAAGCTTGAAAGAACCAATGAGGTGGTTACACCAAGGCGTAGTCCAGGCAACCCCAGTCTGCCAATGACCACAAACAATTCACTCTCACTGAAATGCTATACTGGCCTCGGCTAAGCTATGATGGCCTGGGACATGTGCTCAGACACACAGCCTCTACTAACAAACAACTAGGCCCAAAACACAACCCTGAATATGGATAATGCTACATTACCAACACTAGTTAAGTACAAAAAACTGCAGAAATATTTAAACGAAAGGTCAAGGAGACACTAGAGAATGCTTTTAAATGCAAACAAGTTATGTGATACATTCCTAGCAGGAAATCAGAACAAATCCAACCAGATAATTAACAATTGTAGAAGATTCTACTTAATACCTCTCACACAGTGAGTAAAACAAAAGTGCTTTAAATAACTCAGAAATTCGCAAAAAACAGGATACTTAATATTATATATCACAGATTAGTTAGCTCAGAGCCTTTCCTCTGACTTCCTCCCATTAGCTCAGTGTGAAATTGCAGAAACAGTCACAATTTAACTTCTTAAGTAACAAAGTTGAAACCTGAAACAACTTTAAAAAAAGCTTGAAAGAACCATTGAGGTGGTTACTCCAAGGTGTGGTCCAGACAACCCCAGTCAGCCAATGACCACAAACAATTCACTCTCACTGAAATACTATACTGGCCTCGGCTAAGCTATGATGGCCTGGGACATGGGCTCAGACACACAGCCTCTACTAACAAACAACTAGGCCCAAAACACATCCCTGAGAATGGACAATGCTAGACTATCAACACTACTTAGGTACAAAAAACTGCAGAAATATTTAAACAGATAAAGGGTCAAGGAGACACTAGAGAATGTTTTTAAATGCAAACAAGTTATGTGATACACTCCTAGCAGGAAATCAGAACAAACAAACCCAACCAGATGCTTAACAATTGTAGAAAATTCTACTTAATGCCTCACACACAGTGAATAAAATAAATGTGCTATAAATAACTCAGAAATATGCAACAAAATGGATACTTAATGTTATATATCATAGATTAGTTAGCTCAGAGCCCTTCCTTTGACTTCCTCCGATTAGCTCAGTGTCAAATGGCAGAAACAGTCACAAGTTAACTTCTTAAGTAACAAAGTTGAAACCTGAAACATCTTTAAAAAAAGCTTGAAAGAACCAATGAGGTGGTTACTCCAAGGCGTAGTCCAGGCAACCCCAGTCAGCCAATAACCACAAACAATTCACTCTCACTGAAATGCTATACTGGCATCGACTAAGCTATGATAGCCTGGAACATGTGCTCAAACACACAGCTTTTACTAACAAAGAACAAGGCCCAAAACACAAGCTTGAGTATGGACAATGCTACACTACCGACACTACTTAGGTAGAAAAAAACTGCAGAAATGTTTAAACAGCTAAAATGTCAAGGAGACACTAGAGAATGCTTTTAAATGCAAACAAGTTATATGATGCAGTCCTAGCAGGAAATCAGAACAAACAAACCCAATCTGATGCTTAACAACTGTAGAAAATTCTACTTAATACCTCACACACAGTGAGTAAAATAAAAGTGCTAGAAATAACTCAGAAATAAGCAAAAAACAGGATACTTAATGTTATATATCACAGACTAGTTAGCTCAGAGCCCTTCCTCCAACTTCCTCCGATTAGCTCAGTGTGAAATGGCAGAAACAGTTAACGTCTTAAGTAACAAAGTTGAAACCTGAAACAACTTTAAAAAAAGCTTGAAAGAACCAATGAGGTGGTTACACCAAGGCGTAGTCCAGGCAACCCCAGTCTGCCAATGACCACAAACAATTCACTCTCACTGAAATGCTATACTGGCCACGGCTAAGCTATGATGGCCTGGGACATGTGCTCAGACACACAGCCTCTACTAACAAACAACTAGGCCCAAAACATAACCCTGAATATGGATAATGCCACACTACCAACACTACTTAGGTAGAAAAAACTGCAGAAATGTTTAAACAGATAAAGGGTGAAAGAGACACCAGAGAATGCTTTTAAATGCAAACAAGTTATATGATACACTACTAGCAGGAAATCAGAACAAACAAGCCCAACCAGATGCTTAACAATTGTAGAAAATTCTACTTAATACCTCACACACAGTGAGTAAAATAAAAGTGCTATAAATAACTCAAAAATAAGCAAAAAACAGGATACTTAATTTTATATATCACAGATTAGTTAGCTCAGAACCCTTCCTCCGACTTTATCCGATTAGCTCATTGTGAAATGGCAGAAATAGTCACAAGTTAACTTCTTAAGTAACAATGTTGAAACCTGAAACAACTTTAAAAAAAGCTTGAAAGAACCAATGAGGTGCTTACTCCAAGGCGCTGTCCAGGCAACCCCAGTCAGCCAATGACCACAAACAATTCACTCTCACTGAAATGTTATACTTGCCTCGGTTAAGCTATGATGGCCTGGGACATGTGCGCAGACACACTGCCTCTACTAACAAACAACTAGGTCCAAAGCACAAGCCTGAATATGGACAATGCTACACTACCAACACTACTTAGGTAGAAAAAACTGCAGAAATGTTTAAACAGATAAAGGGTCAAGGAGACACTAGAGAATGCTTTTAAATGCAAACAAGTTATATGATACACTCCTAGCAGGAAATCAGAACAAACAAGCCCAACCAGATGCTTAACAATTGTAGAAAGTTCTACTTAATGCCTCACACACAGTGAGTAAAATAAAAGTGCTATAAATAATTCAGAAATAAGCAAAAAACAGGATACTTAATGTTATATATCACAGATTAGTTAGCTCAGAGTCCTTCCTCAGACTTCCTCTGATTAGCTCATTGTGAAATGGCAGAAATAGTCACAGGTTAACTTCTTAAGTAACAATGCTGAAACCTGAAACAACTTTAAAAAAAGCTTGAAAGAACCAATGAGATGCTTACTCCAAGGTGTAGTCCAGGCAACCCCAGTCAGCCAATGACCACAAACAATTCACTCTCTCTGAAATGTTATACTTGCTTCGGCTAAGCTATGATGGCCTGGGACATGTGCTCAGAGACACAGCCTCTACTAACAAACAACTAGGCCTAAAACACAGGCTTGAATATGGACAATGCTACACTACCAACACTACTTAGGTAGAAAAAAACTGCAGAAATATTTAAACAGATAAAGGGTCAAGGAGACACTGGAGAATGCTTTTAAATGCAAACAAGTTATATGATACACTCCTAGCAGGAAATCAGAGCAAACAAACTCAACCAGATGCTTAACAATTGTAGAAAATTCTACTTAATATCTCACACACAGTGAATAAAATAAATGTGCTATAAATAACTCAGAAATATGCAAAAAACAGGATACTTAATGTTATATATGACAGATTAGTTAGCTCAGAGCAATTCTTCCGACTTCCTTCAAATAGCTCCATGTGAAATGCCAGAAACAGTCACAAGTTAACTTCTTAAGTAACAAAGTTGAAACCTGAAACAACTTTAAAAAAAGCTTGAAAGAACCAATGAGGTGGTTACACCAAGGTGTAGTCCAGGCAACCCCAGTCAGCCAATGACCACAAACAATTCACTCTCACTGAAATGCTATACTGGCCTCGGCTAAGCTATGATGGCCTGGGACATGTGCTCAGACACACAGCCTCTACTAAAAAACAACTAGGCCCAAAACACAACCCTGAATATGGATAATGCTACATTACCAACACTACTTAGGTACAAAAAACTGCAGAAATATTTAAACAGATAAAGGGTCAAGGAGACACTAGAGAATGCTTTTAAATGCAAACAAGTTATGTGATACACTCCTAGCAGGAAATCAGAACAAACAAACCCAACCAGATGCTTAACAATTGTAGAAAATTCTACTTAATGCCTCACACACAGTGAATAAAATAAATGTGCTATAAATAACTCAGAAATATGCAACAAAATGGATACTTAATGTTATATATCACAGATTAGTTAGCTCAGAGCCCTTCCTTTGACTTCCTCCGATTAGCTCAGTGTCAAATGGCAGAAACAGTCACAAGTTAACTTCTTAAGTAACAAAGTTGAAACCTGAAACATCTTTAAAAAAAGCTTGAAAGAACCAATGAGGTGGTTACTCCAAGGCGTAGTCCAGGCAACCCTAGTCAGCCAATAACCACAAACAATTCACTCTGACTGAAATGCTATACTGCCATCAATTAAGCTATGACAGCCTGGAACATGTGCTCAAACACACAGCTTTTACTAACAAAGAACAAGGCCCAAAACACAAGCTTGAGTATGGACAATGCTACACTACTGACACTACTTAAGTAGAAAAAAACTGCAGAAATGTTTAAACAGCTAAAATGTCAAGGAGACACTAGAGAATGCTTTTAAATGCAAACAAGTTATATGATGCAGTCCTAGCAGGACATCAGAACAAACAAACTCAATCTGATGCTTAACAACTGTAGAAAATTCTACTTAATACCTCACACACAGTGAGTAAAATAAAAATGCTAGAAATCACTCAGAAATAAGCAAAAAACAGGATACTTAATGTTATATATCACACATTAGTTAGCTTAGAGCCCTTCCTCCGACTTCCTCCGATTAGCTCAGTGTGAAATGGCAGAAACAGTTAACGTCTTAAGTAACAAAGTTGAAACCTGAAACAACTTTAAAAAAAGCTTGAAAGAACCAATGAGGTGGTTACACCAAGGCGTAGTCCAGGCAACCCCAGTCTGCCAATGACCACAAACAATTCACTCTCACTGAAATGCTATACTGGCCTCGGCTAAGCTATGATGGCCTGGGACATGTGCTCAGACACACAGCCTCTACTAACAAACAACTAGGCCCAAAACACAACCCTGAATATGGATAATGCTACATTACCAACACTACTTAGGTACAAAAAACTGCAGAAATATTTAAACAAAAGGTCAAGGAGACACTAGAGAATGCTTTTAAATGCAAACAAGTTATGTGATACATTCCTAGCAGGAAATCAGAACAAATCCAACCAGATAATTAACAATTGTAGAAGATTCTACTTAATACCTCTCACACAGTGAGTAAAACAAAAGTGCTTTAAATAACTCAGAAATAGGCAAAAAACAGGATACTTAATATTATATATCACAGATTAGTTAGCTCAGAGCCCTTCCTCCGACTTCCTCCCATTAGCTCAGTGTGAAATGGCAGAAACAGTCACAAGTTAACTTCTTAAGTAACAAAATAGAAACCTGAAACAACTTTAAAAAAAGCTTGAAAGAACCAATGAAGTGGTTACTCCAAGGCGTAGTCCAGGCAACCACAGTCAGCCAATGACCACAAACAATTCACTCTCGCTGAAATGCTATACTGTCCTCTACTGAGATATGATGGCCTGGGACATGTGCTCAGACACACGGCCTCTACTAACAAACAACTAGGCCCAAAACAAAGCCTGAATATGGACAATGCTACAATACCAACACTACGTAGGTAGAAAAAACTGCAAAAATGGTTAAACAGATAAAGGGTCAAGGAGACACTAGAGAATGCTTTTAAATGCAAACAGGTTTTATGACTCGCTCCTAGCAGGAAATCAGAACAAACAACCCCAACCAGATGCTTAACAATTGTAGAAAATTCTACTTAATACCTCACACACAGTGAGTAAAATAAAAGTGCTATAAATAACTCAGAAATAAGCAAAAAACAGGATACTTAATGTTGTATATCACAGATTAGTTAGTTCAGAGCCCTTCCTCCGACTTCCTCTGATTAGCTCATTGTGAAATTGCAGAAATAGTCACAACTTAACTTCTTAAGTAACAAAGTTGAAACCTGAAACAACTTTAAAAAAAGCTTGAAATAACCATTGAGGTGCTTACTCCAAGGCGTAGTCCAGGCAACCCCAGTCAGCCAATGACCACAAACAATTCACTCTCACTGAAATGCTATACTGGCCTCGGCTAAGCTATGATGGCCTGGGACATGTGCTCAGACACACAGCCTCTACTAACAAAGAACTAGGCCCAAAACACATCCCTGAGAATGGACAATGCTACACTATCAACACTACTTAGGTACAAAAAACTGCAGAAATATTTAAACAGATAAAGGGTCAAGGAGACACTAGAGAATGCTTTTAAATGCAAACAAGTTATGTGATACACTCCTAGCAGGAAATCAGAACAAACAAACCCAACCAGATGCTTAACAGTTGTAGAAAATTCTACTTAATACCTCACACACAGTGAGTAAAATAAAAGTGCTTTAAATAACTCAGAAATAAGCAAAAACCAGGATACTTAATTTTATATATCACAGATTTGTTAGCTCAGAGCCCTTCCTTCGACTTCATCTGATTAGCTCAGTGTCAAATGGCAGAAACAGTCACAAGTTAACTTCTTAAGTAACAAAGTTGAAACCTGAAACATCTTTAAAAAAAGCTTGAAAGAACCAATGAGGTGGTTACTCCAAGGCGTAGTCCAAGCAACCCCAGTCAGCCAATAACCACAAATAATTCACTCTCACTGAAATGCTATACTGGCATCGACTAAGCTATGATGGCCTGGAGCATGTGCTCAAAGACACAGCTTTTACTAACAAAGAACAAGGCCGAAAACACAAGCTTGAGTATGGACAATGCTACACTACCAACACTACTTAGGTAGAAAAAAACTGCAGAAATGTTTAAACAGCTAAAATGTCAAGGTGACACTAGAGAATGCTTTTAAATGCAAACAAGTTATATGATACAGTCCTAGCAGGAAATCAGAACAAACAAATCCAATTTGATGCTTAACAACTATAGAAAATTCTACTTAATACCTCACACACAGTGAGTAAAATAAAAGTGCTAGAAATAACTCAGAAATAAGCAAAAAACAGGATAGTTAATGTTATATATCACATATTAGTTAGCTTAGAGCCCTTCCTCCGACTTCCTCCAATTAGCTCAGTGTGAAATGGCAGAAACCGTTAACGTCTTAAGTAACAAAGTTGAAACCTGAAATAACTTTAAAAAAAGCTTGAAAGTACCAATGAGGTGGTTACACCAAGGCATAGTCCAGCCAACCCCAGTCTGGCAATGACCACAAACAATTCATTCTCACTGAAATGCTATACTGGCCTTGGCTAAGCTATGATGGCCTGGGACATGTGCTCAGACCCACAGCCTCTACTAACAAACAACTAGGCCCAAAACATAACCCTGAATATGGATAATGCCACACTACCAACACTACTTAGGTAGAAAAAACTGCAGAAATGTTTAAACAGATAAAGGGTCAAGGAGTCAGTAGAGAATGATTTTAAATGCAAACAAGTTATATGATACACTCCTAGCAGGAAATCAGAACAAACAAGCCCAACCAGATGCTTAACAATTGTAGAAAGTTCTACTTAATGCCTCACACACAGTGACTAAAATAAAAGTGCTATAAATAATTCAGAAATAAGCAAAAAACAGGATACTTAATGTTATATATCACAGATTAGTTAGCTCAGAGCCCTCCCTCTGACTTCCCCTGATTAGCTCAGTGTGTAATGGCAGAAACAGTCACAAGTTAACTTCTTAAGTAACAAAGTTGAAACCTGAAACAACTTTAAAACAAGCTTGACAGAACCAATGAGGTGCTTACTCCAAGGCATAGTCTAGGCAACCCCAGTCAGCCTATGACCACAAACAATTCACTCTCACTGAAATGCTATACTGGCCTTGGCTAAGCTATGATGTCCTGGGACATGTGCTCAGACACACAGCCTCTACTAACAAACAACTAGGCCCAAAACACAAGCCTGAATATGGACAATGCTACACTACCAACACTACTTAGGTAGAAAAAACTTGCAGAAATCTTTAAACAGATAAAGGGTCAAGGAAACACTAAAGAATGCTTTTAAATGCAAACAAGGTATATGATACACTCCTAGCAGGAAATCAGAACAAACAAACCCAACCAGATGCTTAACAATTGTAGAAAATTCTACTTAATACCTCACACACAGTGAGTAAAATAAAAGTGCTATAAATAACTCAGAAATAAGCAAAAAACAGGATACTTAATGTTATATATCACAGACTAGTTAGCTCAGAGCCCTTCCTCCGACTTCCTCCAATTAGCTCAGTTGAGTATTAGCTGATACAGTGGGGGAGTGACAGTGATGTGTATTATGACCTGTCATAACCTTGCTGCATGACATTCTCACACCTGTGTCCATCTTTATGTCTTTCAGGCAAGATGTCATATGGAAGGCTTCCGGCCTACTCAGCTGCTGAGATCGACATTGTGGTAAACCACCTAAGCCCTACCCTGTCTTGTTTGACTGGGCCACCCATAATGAGCAGGAGCGGACCTCCCCATGGAACGACCTAGTCCACAGTGTTAATGATGGACTGCACAATCGTCGCAGTTATGAGCAGGTCCGGCATCATTGCTCTGACCTGCTTTGTAATGCATGTTGACATGCTGCTGCTGTCCAGGGGGATCACCTCGCAATGGGGGGAGGGCATGCCATCCATCCCCATGACACGTGTGGAGGAGCTCCTAGCCAGCCTCATGCACCTGCCCGTCCACATAACCACTAACTGCCGGACTCCTTTGTGAAGGTGGGTGCTACCCACACACTGGCCGAGGAGTGTGCAGGTAAGGCCACAGGGCACATCAGTAGACCACTGTTGCATATACATTCACATCTGTACAGGTAGATCATGCATATCTGACATGTCATAGATATAGTTTGCTGCTGCATAGTAGTGATAAACAGATATGCATATGTGGTAGTATTGTGGACATGTACTGTTGGTGTATAGTAATGCTGCACCCACCCTTTAGAAATGCCACAGGTGTAGCCACTGACTTTGCATCACTCACCCTCCTATGTAGGTGCCTTCAGTATACCACCAAGGCAGCAGCCTGTAGCTGGTGAGTATGGTTTATGTAGATGCTTGCCAATACACTGGGCATGTAATGGCTATGGTATATTCCATGCACACATCTAACACACTTACCCAGAATGCATGCTGTACATGTGCACATATTGCTGCTGTTAAATGCACAGCATCATAGCGGTGACCATGGTGGTGTATTGGAAGGGTATGTCAGACACCTGCAAGATAACTAACATCCTGTTATTGTGGAATGTGTCCACAGGGAGCAACATAATGGTGGGAGACTTGGCCTACAGTAGGGACATGTTTGGAACAATACCCATATACAGGTCAACACCAGTGTATATACCTGTAGGACAATGGCAACTGTTGCAGAGTTATACTATGGCATAACATAGTACTGTGGTCCACATTATCAGCTGGGACTAGGCAGTAACATGTGGTGTTCAGTGTATGGGACACTGCAAACTGACGCACATGTGTAGGTCTTACTTGTCAAGCATCTGCAAAAAGGCTGAAGGTGGGGGGTGTCAGCATGACACACCAGTGCACTGCAGCAGGGAACCTAAGAATGCTAAGTATGGCTGTATCTGCACATAGTCAGGTTCAGGAACTGTGTCAGATGTAACCCTACCCCCACAGCAATAGTGATGGCAGTGTGTGAACACCAAGGGTTGTGCACATGAGTAGACCTGGCAATCATGCAGATTAGGGGGACATTGTAGGGCAGACTGAGCATACACTGGCAAATGCAGATGAGCCACGCTAGTACACCCCTGCCAGGAGTAGTGCCTGCTGTAGTACACATAACAATAGGTGCAACAAAATTATGGCATGCTGCCTTTATTCTACCTCTTCATAAGGGTGGCAAAAACAATAGTGTCTCTTTTTTCTGCCCCATAGCTATCCTCTCCCCAATCTCTAAACTTCTTGAAAAATGCAACCACCTTCAGCTCATGCCCTTCCTAACCAAACACCAGCTAATCACTCCCACCCAACACGGTGTCCATCCAGGACACAGTACCAACACTGCCCTTCTCTCCTTCTTACACACTGTAAATCTCGCCCGTGACTGTGGTAAAATAGTATCTACAGTTCTACTAGATTTGTCCAAAGCATTCAATGCCATCTCCTATACCTACCTCCTAAACCATCTTTCTAATCTTAATCTCTCCCACAAGACCCTTTCCTGGTTCTCCAGCTATCTTTCAGACAGGTCTCAGGCTGTAAAATGGGGACAAGGCTCCTCCACCTTCCTTCCAACCCCTACTGGGATATTCCAAGGATCCATACTTGGCCCAGTGCTATTCAACATCTTTATTAATGACTTTCACAAAGCCATACCCAACACCAGAATTGTGCAATATGCTGATGATTCTACTTTAATTTGCTGTGCTTCTTACCTAGATGAACTCCAATCAGTGACACAAACTGCTTTCTCAACCACCGAAAATTGGATGCTCCAAAATCACCTCTCACTAAATGTCAACAAATCCAAAATCCTTTAATTTTCCTCCTCCAAAACTTCCCTTATTGATAAAAACTCACTCCAAATTATCAGCCAAAACATCTCCACCATAGAGATGGTTCCCTCTGCCAAACTTCTTGGTGTTACCATTGATGAACATCTGAAATTCAGTACTCACATCCAGCAAAACATTAAGAAAACCCATATAAAACTTGGTTTACTTTACAGAAACAGCCACTTCCTCCCTCCTTCCACCAGACTAACTCTAGCCACTACCTATCTACTACCCACACTACTATACGGTGCTCCTCTACTTAGTAATTTATCTGCCACTCTCCTCCAAATTGGAAATCTGTTACAATAAAATCTCCAAATTTGAAACCAAAGCCAAATCCTCCTCCCATCATTGTTCTTCCCTTCATTCATTAAATTGGCTTGAACTCCCCAACCATCTAGATTATCTTCAAATCACCACAGCCCACAGATTATTGTTCCAACCTACCAAGTGCCCTGTACTAACCAATATTCTACTACCATATACACCCCACAGAACCCTTAGATCTACCCACCAAAACCTAATCTCCATCCACAAACCCAATCGTCCTGCTGGTCAGCTTCTGCTATCCTTCTCCTTACCAAAAAAAAAATAGAATTCTCCCCCTTCTTCTCTAAGGACCTGTGACAACTTTGAAAACTTTAAAACTCAACTACATTCCTATCTTTATTCAGATAGGAAATGCAACTGTATTCTTCCCCCCATACCCCATAAGATCTCCTCCACTTATACTCCTGGCTAACATTCACATCAAGCTAACCTCACACTCAAGTGTGGGTATTATAAATTACAAATCTGTAATATGTAGCCATTATGCTGTGTGCCTGCCTTTCTTGCCTAAATGAAATTGTAGCTGTCTTCTTCTTCTGAATTCTACCTGTTTTTAAAGTGTGTAAAGCAATTATTCTTTGTAATAATTCTTGTAACTAAACTATGTATTACGGAGTTTTTTCCCCGGGCCTCCACTGAAAATGGGCTCCCTGAGCCCAGTGGACCTCCCCAGTCATCAAACTGGAATAAATAAAATAAATAAATGATAAGGGTGTGCACACATATGCCCAAACAGAATGTATGCATCACAGTCAGCATCCACACACCTAACACATTCCATAGACACTGCATGTAAAAGTACAGGACATATGTCACATATCGGGCTCATGTACTGTTAATATATGCGGTGATGTGGTCCCATGGCACAGCAAGGAACAGTGTGTCATATCAATAAGGGTGTGTACACTCCCCATAGCGACAATATGCTCTGGTGGTTGTCAGTGTAATAGTATTGGATTGGTCATATATGGTCCGCTAATGCTGAGAGCTGTAAATCAGACATCGGGCATTCACAAATGACATCTGTCCACATATCATCCCAGGTATGTGTTGCTGAAAAACATAGGGGCTGTGAGCATTAAAGCTGACATAACTGACACAGTACTACACATTCAGCAATGGGTTGTACACCTGTGAGGTGTAGTGCACAGTACATGGCAGGGTGCAGAACAGGTGCACAGTAATACTGTGTACATGGGTGCAGTGGTATCCAGGGGAAGGGGCATCACCTACTGACACAGCACATGCATCATACACATGTATACTGTTGCTAGCATGGATTGACTATAGCTGCACTGCATGCTGTTGTTTACCATATCTTATGCATGTTGACAGATGGGTAATAGGAGGACTGTGTGTACTATCATTGTGCAACCTCACCTGTATGGGTGTGTGTGCATCCTGGTGGGTATTTAGTTTGTCTGTAGAGTCACTCTGGTGAAGTGGAGGGAGGTTGATGCATGTAGGATGCATGTGTGCATGCGTGTGCGTTTGTGTGGATGGCCATGTATGCACATGTGTGATTGTGGGGTTGTTCATACGGCAGTACCTTACTTTGGGATCGTGCAGTACATGGACATGGACTGCCACATGACACACCAGGAATATTGTCATGTATGTAATCACAGGACAGCTGATAGTATAATAAGGTCTGTAGCATGGAACAGGCATTGAGAGGGAAGGTAGACAACAGGTATACCCTTAATATCTCATTCAGCAGAGAGGTGACTGACAACCCACATATGCAGCACTATAGATGCATTGGGGAATTACTAGTCAACACCAGGGAGTGTATCCATATATTACAGTTGTCACATGATAGGCTGATTGAGCAGCATATCTGGCATGTACTGAGCAATACATACACATGATACTCCAGTGCGTGATATTATGGAGTGAAAATAGCAGCCCCCACATATAGGGGCCATGCTCATGCTGTCCAGACATACACAGTGTGAACACTGAATGACAGCAGTGAGACCATGTAAAACCACTACACTCAGGTCAGGAAGGTAATGGAGTAACAGGTCTTGTGTTGTAGAGGACTGATACGGTAATGAGTGGTATCAATGAGTGTATGTTACCAAGTGTGATGCAGGATGGGGAATGCATGGGAATATATGTGGGACTGTCTGTAAAGTTATGGACAGGTAGGTATTAAGGTGGTGTGTGTGTGTGTGTGTGTGTGTGTGTGTGTGTGTGTGTGTGTGTGTGTGTGTGTGTGTGTGTGTGTGTGTGTGTGTGTGTGTGTGTGTGTGTGTGTGTGTGTGTGTGTGTGTACTGTTATGCAATGCTGTACAGGTTTTAAAGTGCGTTTATTATTTTCCCCCACAGGTGGCGAGGTGGATCAGGGTCCCTCCTGCATGCAGTCTGATATTGGTGCCCATACAGTCACCGAAGATGATGATAGTGCTGTTGAGGCACAGGTGGGGCTGTCAGGGGCTGAAACAGCACCATCGTTTGACATCCCCCTTTTAGCCACCCCAACCCTGCACACAGTTTCAATGCCTATACATACCCCATTACCAGGGGCCGAAACAGCACCATCATTTGACATCCCCCTTTTAGCCACCCCAACCCCGCACACAGTTTCTGTGCCTATACATACCCCATCACCAGTGGCCATAGGGGCGGGACAGCTGGTGTTTGGTGGCAGTGCACAGGAAAGTGTGGTAACCATGCCTACTGTGTCTGGTCACAGCAGGCATAGCCAGATGTCCGGCAGGCCACCACATAGGCAGATTTCCCAGGGTGCTCATGGTAGGGCCGCTGGTCAACATGCCCCTGGCAGATGCGACACAGCTGGTACCAGCAGGCACATGTTTCAGGCTATCATGGATGTGCAGACACATATGGAGCGTTACACCAGACAGGGCCTGAGGCTGCAGAAGGGCTGCTCTTACATCTGCAAGTGACAACTCCCGTGAACTGTCTGGTGCCATCCGTGCATTAACTGAGCTCATGGATGGATGGTCTGGTGAGATGATGGCCCTCATCGACTGTGGTCTGTCCGTGCTTGAACGTATGGTGGAAGTGTGGTGATGGCCGTGTGGATGTAGGCCAGCAACGCCAACAGCTGGCAGTCAACGTGGATGTGCTAGGACACCAAAGGTCTCCCATAGTGGCAGTAACCAGCCCCGGCACTGCAGGGGGGGTGCTGTCCACTCCACACCAGAGCAGGCCACAAGCACTTGGTCCTGGCCAGTCCCAGGAGAGACCTGGATCCAGCAGACATTTGTCATCATCAGGTGAGAGTAGCACATCGAGGCATGTACCTGGACGTGCCCATGGAACCCCTGGCAGGCACAGTCTACATGTCCATGGCCAGAGGCAGTGAACTGCACACCCTGCCAGGTATGGTCTGCAGCTGTCCATAAACACCTGTTTAGGGCAGCCAAATGGCAGAACTGTGTGCATGCATACCCACACTCTATACAAACACGCCTAAGGCAACCCCATACCTACACACACCACATCACCACACCCAGTTCACCTAATTACACCCCTCACCTACACACATGGTGTCAAATGTATGGCCCACCCTCGGCCTCCGGCAAACCAACAACACACCCTGTGCATATGATACCTGTGCCACATCCATGTCATCCATACCATTGATGCAGGGACAGACTAATACGGTTCTGATGCACATGGTGACTGTACTACAGTGTACCACAGTACTGCAGTGTAACATATTGTAAGGAATAAAGTGCAATGCATATTTGTCAGGTAGTGTATCCATCCAGCAATGATGCATTATAGCTGTTAGTAACACTGGTTGATTGTGGTCTCTATAATGTTATCTATTTGTGTTGTAGGTGTACATGTGTCAGCACGAGGATGGTCTGCAGTCATATTCCACAATGGGGTATGGCACTGTGGGGACACCATGGCTGTGACATATCTGAGGTACAGTTGAACACATGTCACAGGTTTGTATAACAGTTATTGCCTGTGCCACATGGACAGGTGACCCATTGGGACATGTATACTCTGCAACCTGATGTAGACCCATCCACATAAAGGCACACTCTTACTTGGCAACACTGGGACTAGACCCCTACCTAGGTATGTAGTGATACTGAAGTGTGTGGCTTTCACTGAACACATCATACAGCATTTAGGATGAGGTATGTTCCAGGTTACATGTTACATGCAGAACATCCCCAGACATGTACAGTATGCTAATGGGCGATGTAATGGGGTGTATATGGATGATACATAGTGTGACATACTTTCATATACACATTAACAGACACATAACAGGCAGACACACATCCGAGAGACTTGGGCCTATTGCTGCTAACTAACTTGACCATGTGTCCAATGTGTTACAGGTAGGCTGCACACAGCACATGCATAACTGGCCTGGATTGTGGTATCAGTTACCTGTATGGTTAATGGTGATATTGATAAACATAACGTGGTACATGGGATATATACTGGGTGTACCTTGGTGTAATGACAGTGTACACAGCACCCACATCCCCCAGTGAATGTTGTACTCCCTGAAACCCATGATGACACTCTGACATACCCACCATCACACATTGGCCATGACTGAGATACAATCCACTGTATATCCCAACAGTAGTACTACAGGGATATGCATCTAATGCACATGCCACACACATAGTAGGGTGTTGCATTGCCATGCCTCACCTATGGGCAGCAACAACATTATCGGTACTACTGTGTGGCAATGGGTATTGTAATAGGAGTATGTGGAATGCTATACCCTACAGATATACGGACATGGACACATACACACACTTGCCAGAACACAATGGGTATCCCATGCCTATCAACCCATTTATACAACACTGCTGTGCTGGTACTGCAAGGCTCATGTAGCCAGTATGGAGAGGAGCTTAACAGGGTTCATGTAATGTCCCATACAGCAGCAGCCACAACTGACTATGGCAATGGGTGATTTGGTTTTTGTGAAGGCCCTCATGGAATTCCCAAGTACAGGTGTACTAACATACAGACACTGCTATACTCAGTCATGCACATGTACACATGTGTTAGTACTGGGGTACATTGCTGCAGGTGGTCATAGCTGTGTACCTAGCTACTGTCCAAGGAGAGATGGGTTGTGTAGAGGTTGTATGTACAGTGGTATCCTGCCACCTGCCATGTGGCAGCAGGCAATCTACCAACAGACACTACTGTGGTGCCCCTTAGGGTGAGAATGACATGCATCAGCCAATCCTCTAGGTGCCTCCTGCACATGGCCACTGAGGTAATCAAGTTGACATGTATTCAACATGCATTACAACACATGGTTAGTGTCTGTGATAGAGACCTCTACCCAAGCATGTTCTGTTAACTGTGGTAGTGTAGTGGAGGTACCCATGGCATGCAAGCAACCTCCACCCCCAACTCAACACAAATGACACATAGCCCACAAACTCAGTGTGCCTCTCAACCACAGCCTATATGACATAACAACGTACCCAACACTCTAGTCATAGGTGACTCTATAGTCAGGCACACTGATGTTCCACTCACCAGGCTAAACAAGGAGAAAGCTACTGTCAGCTGCTTGTCGGGTGCCAAAATCCACCACATAATGCATGCACTCAGGTCACTCCACAATAAATACAAATATGACTCTGTCATTGTCCATGTTGGTGTGAATGACCTGAGGCGTACGTCCTGGACTACATGAAAAGAGACATGGAGGAGCTCTCCAATCTTTTAGCCCAAGCAGGTATGACCCTAGCCCTGAGTAACATCCTGCCATCACCCAGAATGATACCACAGTACAAGGACAAAATGATTGACTTCAACAATTAGCTAAGCTTCTGGTGTCATTCTAAGAGGATCCAGTATCTGTCTGCCTGGGATGACATGATCGACAGACCATGATGCTTTGCCAGAGATGGCCTGCACCTGTCACCCTTGGGATTCCGGATACTGGCTAAAGCTCTTGCCACCGCATAGTGCCTTTTTTAGGCAGGGTTCAAATGACAAATTCACCACTTTAACAGGTACAAGCAAGCAAAATCTGAGGGTAATGCTACTCAATGCTAGAAGTCTAAACCTCAAAATGTATTCACTAGAGGCACTCCTTAGAATGGAGATAACCTAGACCAAAACACTAAAGGGGGAGGCGTGTCTATATTCATTAAGGATATCCACACCTCCAGGCTAGTTGCTCAACATAATGCATCCGAGATTATCCAAGTGCAACTAACTCTGGGCAAGACTGCAGTCCAAATTGTAACTTGCTACAGATCCCCCACTATACCCCAGGATTATCACTCCTCATTTCTTGATACACTGGAAAATATTAGGGTATAATCCAACACCCTAATAATGGGTGATTTCAACTATCCCACCATTAACTGGGAAAACTACTCATGTACCAAATCTTTTGCTCAACGTTTTTTGGAATTCATAAATTCAAGTGCATTGGATCAACTTATCCACACCCCTACCAGTGGCAGGAATATCCTAGACTTGGTTATTACCAACATGGGTGACTGGTGTTCCACACCACAGGTCAATTCCTTGTTGGTCAGATCCGACCACAAGCTAATCACCCTAGAGTTCCACATCCTGCCCCCACCCTCCATTAGGGAAACCACCGTAACAAATTTCTCAAAAGCCAACTTCATGCTTCTTAAGACAGAAGTGGCAAACTTCATGACACCCATGCAGATGGAGAATAGAGGTGTGACTGCTGAATCCTACACAAATGTACTTTATAAGCACTTACATAAGTGCATGGATTGTGCTATCCCTAACAGAATCAAGATGCTATCCTCCAAAAAAGGAAGCCAATCTGGTGGTCCCCTGTCATAAACAAACTCTACAACAGAAGAAAGAAACTGTTGCAAAAAAAGAGTAAAATCCCATGACTGGAGGAACTCCCTGGTCAGCCTTAGTAAGAAGCTGAGATCCCTCATAAAGTCCTCCAAAGCTAGTTACAAAAGCAAAATCACCACTGATTCTATAGACAACCACAAAGCATTCTATAGTTATGTCAAGAATCTCAATGGCAACACTCAGATCTACTCAGAGTTACAGCATAATGGCACTAAATATACAAAACCAACTGATATTGCCAACATCCTGGCAAATAGGTTCAGTGCTAACTTTACCCCCTCTCCCCCCCTAAAGTGCCCATCTCTATACCGGAAGAATGCAAAGTTCCTGTAATCATGGCTGCACAGGTAAAAACCACACTCTCCAAAGCCAAGAACACATCATCCATGGGACCTGACAAATCCCAGGCTGCATTCTACATGAACTGCAGAATGAACTGGCACCCTACCTAAGCACCATGTTCAATCATAGCCTCACCTTAGGCTTCATAGCCTCACCTTAGGCTTTGTGCCCACTGAAAGGCAAACAGCAACAGTTATCCCACTCCACAAAGGGGGAGCCACCATGGACCCCGGGAACTACTGCCCCATTAGCCTAACGAGCATGGTCTGCAAGGCCTTGGAACATATCATCATGGATCTTATACACAAAGACATTGGTAATTTCCAAACTCTGGACCCCACCCAGTACGCGTTTGTAAAAGGCAGATCATGTCTCCTAAACCTGATAGACTTCTTTGAAGCAGTCACCAATAGTCACCATAGACGAGGGTAAGGTGGTTTGCACAGCCTATCTAGATCTCACCAAGGCTTTTGACACCACCCCCCACTCTGGAAATATAGATAAACTCACTAAACTAGGTATAAATCCCTATGTCACAAGATGGGTTGCCAACTGGCTCACTGACAGAACCAACACTGTGAAAGTAGCAGACTCCAAATCTGACTTCAGACCAGTGACAAGTGGAGTACCACAGGGTTCAGCCCTGGGTCCTCTCCTGTTTGGTATCTACTTTTTTGAAGTACAGGCTAACACAGAAGGTCTTTGGCTAATGAAGTTCACAAATGACTGCAAACTACGAACCATAATCAAAACTCCTAACGATGTGGACATCCTACAAAAGGGCCTCATGGAGACATATGCCTAGTGTCAAAGCCATGGCCTCAAGCTCAATGCCAAAAAGTGTATTGTCATCCTCTTTGGTAAAAACTCTGTACCCATGAGCAGCCACATAGGTGGTAGTCTACTTAACACTGAAAGTGTGATAAGAGACCTTGGGGCAAAGGTGGACAGTAGTCTCTCCTTTGATAATCACATCACCACAGCAGTCAGGAAATCCTTCTATGTGGCATATCTCATCACAAAAGGTTTCTCATCCGGGAAAAAAGAGGTCATTGTTGCCCTCTACTCGTCACTCATTAGACCCATTATAGAGTACAATGCCCCTTTTGGTATGTACCTCACAAGATATCTACAACAACTGGAAAGGCCACAGAAATACCTCACAAAGAGTATTACTGGCCTCAAACAGATGCCCTACACAGACCGTCTCAAAAAACTCCAGCTTTACTCCGTCACATATCGCCTACTCAGAGGCGATCTCTGCCTAACATACAAAGCTATGTCAAACCCAGATCTGTTGGACATACTCCACTTAAAGAAATCCCAATCCCTCTGAGTTACATGTTCTAGGGACCTAAACCTTGTCACTACAATAAACCGAACATACAATATCACAGTCAAAGGAGGCAGTGGAACACAGCAGTAAAATTCACAAATTTAATCCCAGAACAAGCAGTAGAACAAACAGTAAGTGCTGTATATATCTGAGTGTTTATATGTATATATATATATGTACATATACACATCCAACTATGTATGTCGATATGTATATTGTATATATCTATATAGATATATGGATAATTATATATACATATATGTTCACCATATGTCCTGAACATGGAGTGGAGCCCTACCTCAGGCCCAATAGTCCTGACCTCTTAGTGCAAGAGGATGTCAGATATGTACTGCAGGTATATATGTAGACTATTGCTACTGTAATATGGGGTTGTCTTCACAGACATGTTGTGTGTGGGAGGCCACATCTGCTTTTAACATGTGCGCCGTTGGCTTCTGACAGACATCCTAAGGACATCATAGTACAGTACCACTGCTAGCACAGTAATGATCCTGTGGACTACAGCAGAGATATGGCCAATAAATGTGGACAGTCTGACACACTCTGGTCAGTCCAGAGGTATACACAGAACCCCTTAGTGCAAGACATGTGGACCAAGCCTAACAATGTGGATGTTAACAGCCATGTAGATGGGTATATCACGTAAATACCGGTATACATTTGCCCCCATAGGTTATGCATTCACACACCCCTGTCTGTCCTGACACATAATAACTACTAGTACAGAGGTGCCATGGCCACATACTACCCACTAGTTAGTGACACACATCTGTACAGCATCCCACTGCTTTGCCTGACATACATGACTGCTATGGTTGCCTGGCAGCAGTGCATCTTGCAAGTATCTGGATATAACATCACACTGGGTAAGTACACTAAGCTGTTAGGCATGTAACAATGCACTGTGCAGGCTATAGGCAGACTGCCACAACACTGGCCTACATTTCTTATGGGGGAATACACATGTATCTGCATATATAGCAGGCTCTACAGGCATGTCACAGCACAGAGTAACAGACACCTGTGTGAAAGTGCATAACCACAACCAACGTGAACACAGCCACAGCCACATATGGTAAGCTAGCGTAATATTACAGTATATGGACTATCTGATCAACACCATCCTCATATGTGCCACTCGCACACTAACCCTGCATATACTGGGCCACTACACAGTGTGGTCCGATGCCTGTCTGTGGTATGGGACATGTGTGTGTTTGGCCCTACAAACATGTAAGTTGATAGGGTAACATACAGTGGAGCAGCATGTAACATCAGATAGAACAGGACCAAGAACAATGACATCTACCACATTCTGTACACGGGCCAAGGTACATATTCACAATACACACACTGTCGACAATCACCATAAGTGCACAGACTTCAATACTGTACACACAACCACAGAATGCCCAGGCTATGTCCTCAAATATACCCCCTACTATCCATAACATGTGTAGCAGTCTGATATCTCACTGGCTTGTTATCAGATATGATGTCAATAAATTATGGTGTACAAAACATATGCACCTCTTACTGCATGACATATGTACAAAGGTTGACAGAGTTGTGGCTAGAGGCACAAACACAGGGCCAATATTGACATGTTGCCATGATAACCTCATACATTTACTGTTGTAGCAGGGTTTGTTTTAACATATGTCCTAGGAGGGATATGAAGTCAGTAACTCTCATGGCTATCACCATGAACAGACTGCAATCCTCACACTATGTGTCTGCAGTTCACAGATAGGTGCTCTGTGAATAACACAAGTAACAAAAGGCACCACACACTGCCCAGTCTGCAGATGACCCTACAGATGGGGGTTTCCTCAGAAACATAGCACTGTCATGACAGGTATTAAAACATGCAGACCAGCCATATCAACACACACCCTGTTAAACCAACATTACTCCAAATGCAGAATAGCAACACTTACATTCTATGTCAGGCACATCCTCCTCCTGTGTGTTGGCCTGTTTCCACAGTGTGTGTTGTTAGAGGTAAATCCCCAATCCATCTGTGATGCTGTTTGCCAAACACCAGATCTAGGTCCTGCTCACAGTGACTGAAAAGGCAAAACGCCAACATGATGTTCCTAGATATTGGAGTGTGTTTCCATGCAATTGGCTATGGGAATGTTACCACAGCTGTTTCACATGCAATCAGCTAGAGGAGGGCTGCAATTCATGCAGAGGCTATCATCTGATCATGAGCATCACTTACAAAACACATGCTGCTGCCTAAGCAAACCAGGTGTAGTTCTCCACATCCACCAGAGAGGCAGTGAGAGATGCAGACAGAGGCAAAGAAAAGTCAGGGATGGGGTGGGGGAGTAAAACCTAAGCATGTTTGTGTCACACACCTACCAGTAGAGGGTATCAAACCCCTGACTGACTATGTATTACTATCACATGTCTATGCAGTTATTGGATGTGCCACATAGCTTACATGTTGAGGAGCTCTCCAAATGTATATGTGATGGTGAGTGACATCTGCAACAGTGATATGGTAGTGATATGGTAGGTGTAGTACACGTGCCTGTCTGCATGAACAGGTGTCAGCGTCAAAACAGCCACACTCTCCCAGGGACTCACACACATTGACACACTTGGCAGGGTCAGGAATACATTTCATCACTAGTTAGTTTGCCACAATACAGTACTGTGCAGGTATCACATGCACCACAGGGGTTATCCAGAGGTTATATGGGCAAAGGGAATTTGGAGGTGTCTGAAATCAGACAGCATGCTTCAGTATGCCAATGGGGGTTGTAGTGAGTGTGAATGTGGTCAAAAGCATCATACACCACACACACAGACACAGGGTGCTAGTACTGACATGTATGCATGCATTGCTTCATGGGTGCGTAGTGGTTGACTTTGCCAGAAGGTTATACAAGGTTAGGTGAAAGGTATATCTCGGCATCAGGCCACATGACAATGGTCTGCAGTGTGGCTCAGGGGTGTAGTGTCTAGATTGGCCCACACAGGTGGGTATTGTATTCACCATACAGTCACCTGTTCAATGCTTGTCATGTATATGTTCTTTAGTCCATGACATGGATGCTGTCTGGGATGTGCACACATCTCACATGCATGTACAGTGACATGTGGAACTGTACCTGGGGTGTCTGGCCCATGTTGTGTACACAGATTGTTATAATCAGATGTGCCTGTCCTGGCCTCATGTGCTGGGAACAGGTAATGGGCAGCAGGTTGACCCTGCATCTACATTGATAGCATGATACCGGTATTCCCTGGTGTCAATGGCATCTGTCCATACAGGGCATGTGTATAAGGCATGGTGTGTCCTTTGTGGGTCACATTTGATGGTACCACAGGTGCTGCAGGTGTCCAGTGGGGAGCATAGTGAAGGGACACTGTCTGCATGTACGTGTATATTTTACTGATGGACAGGGTGCCATGCCCTCTGTCATCCACTGCAATCTCACCATGGTTACTATCTGTGGGCAATATGCAGGGTACTATCAACATAGCAGTTGTTGTGTTCTGTGTGTAATACAAGGGTTGCTAACTTTGTTCACCAGGCCTTGATGTCACATGTAGGGGTATGTATTGCAACCCCAGCCTCTCAGCTATTTCACATCTCTTATCCTTGTAAGGTGGACATTGTGATATATAGTAGGGCCACCACATAAGAAATTTGCAAAACCCACTCCACAATGAGTCCAGTTATTACACTCTCAAAGCCACCTCCACACTGGATACGAATGACAAACACAGACACACACCTGCTATGTCTGGGATTAGAACTCCTACCTAACTAGTTTATTACACTACAGCATTACGCTGTTATAGGACGTGCCACAGTGATTACTGGGCTATATCTTTCCCAAAGGTGTATTTCACAGTGAATGACATCAGCAGCCTTGCCAAAGTAGGGCATTTGATCTGTAGTGAGTGTGACTAGCCTAAAATGCATTGCTCCCTACACAAACATCCACACTTGCCATGTGTGGGACTAGAACCCCTACCAAAGTACTACATCACACTATGCCATTATGCTGTTATAGGACGCACCACAGAGTTTACTGGGCTATACCTTTCCCAAAGGTGTAGTTCACAGTGAATGACATCAGCAGCCTTGCCAAAGTGGGGCATTTAAATTGTAGTGTGTGTGACTAGCCTAAAAAGCATTGCTCCCTACACAGAGACACACACACACACACACACACACACACACACACACACACACACACACACACACACACACACACACACACACACACACAGTTCCCATGTCTGGGATTAGAACTCCTACCTAACTAGTTTATCACACTACAGGATTACACAGTTATAGGATGTGCCATGGAGATTACTGGGCTACACCTTTCCCAAAGGTGTATTTCACAGTGAATGATATCAGCAGCCTTGCCAAAGTAGGGCATTTGAATTGTAGTGAGTGTGACTAGCCTAAAAAGCATTGCTCCCTACACAGACAGAAACACACACACTCACACAGTTGCCATGTCTGGGATTAGAACTGCTACCTAACTAGTTTAGCACACTATAGCATTACACAGTTATAGGACGTGCCACAGAGATTACTGGGTCTCACCTTTCCCAAAGGTGTATTTCACAGTGAATGACATCAGCAGCCTTGCCAAAGTAGGGCATTTAAATTGTAGTGAGTGTGACTAGCCTAAAAAGCATTACTCCCTACACCAGAAAGAGACACACACACACACACACACACAGTTGCCATGTCTGGGATTAGAACTCCAACCTAACTAGTTTTTCACACTACAGCATTACACAATTATAGAACACACCATGGAGATTACTGGGCTATACCTTTCCCAAAGGTGTATTTCACAGTGAATGACATCAGCAGCTTTGCCAAAGTAGGGCATTTGAATTGTAGTGAGTGTGACTATCCTAAAAAGCATTGCTCCCTACACAGAGACATACACACACACACACACACACACACACACACACACACACACACACACACACACACACACACACACAGTTGCCATGTCTGGTATTAGAACTCCCACCTAACTAGTTTATCACACTGCAGCATTACACAGTTTTAGGACACGCCACAGAGATTACTGGATTACTCCATTCCCAAAGTTGTATTTCAAAGTGGATGACATCAGCAGGCTTGTCATAGTAGGGCTATGGGGAGGGCAGTGTGTGTGCATGGGCCATAACCCATTCATCTAGAAGTTGACACACCACATGCAGCAAATGCAGGGTTATATTCCACAGGTACGTGTATACAGCTGCTAGATGACTAATGCCTTGTACACTCATGTTGCACAGCTAGCACTTGCACCACATAGTCTGTAATGCTGCTGGATACCAGTGGCTACTTTCTACAGTGAGTGACATTTACACATCATGTAGTTGTAGCCATTTGGCCATGTGCTGGGTGGGACAGGCCTCATGATGGATGGCTCTTTGTCACAGTCACTCTCTTCCACACATCTATGTATGTCTACTTTTGGCATATTATAGTGTGTTTTCCTTGGATATATGTCTGTATTCCTATCCAATGTTTGTGCAAAGCATGACTGGTGCATACTGAGGAGTGTATGCACTAACATCTGCAACAGTCAGATATGTATGGTCCACTGTTGTTTGCAGACATGGGCTTCATTTGTTTAAGTGTGTGAGCATGCCCAGTATGAACTTTCAGTATGTTGTTGTCTGACATTGCCTTCATTTCTCTAAGTGTGTGAGCATGCCCAGTATGCCCTTCTGTATTGAATGTGTGGATCCATTCCAGGTAGTTTGTACTCCAGTGCAGACCTTTGTGTTGTGGTATCCATAGATTATTTGGCAATATGCGGTCAAACTGTGCAAGTGATAGTGAGTGTGTACTGTAGATGATTGTGTCTGTGCTGCTTCTGCTAAACGGTACTGGTGTTAGCAGAGATATTCAAACATGTGTACTGTTATACAATGTGATGTTTTATGTCCTCAAGTACTGTTAGGTGGACATTCTTGCTCACAGTGATGTCCTGGGGAACAAGGATGAATGCAGCTGTGTCTGGTATTGTGGCCAAACGCCTACATATTCATGGAAAGCCATGCCATTTTGGGGGGGAGCTGCAGACACTTGCTGCTGCATCTGTGTATCCGGTTCAGCACCTTGGTAAAGTACTGGCAGATGATCCCATACTTGTACATCCATCAACATGACAGTATGGCCTTCTCTTGCTGTGGCAATACCTTATATCTGTACAGATTCACACACATTACCCAGAGGCAGGGGTCATAAGTGAGGACATTACCCCTACTGTGGTTTATGGGCAGGTTTGTAACCACCCATTTATGTGTTTGCAGCTAGGGATAGTGTGTGCACACAGCTGTGTGTCAGACCTTGCACATTCCATGCTGCCTATGCTCCCACCCCCACTCTATTATTCTATCCTCTTCCATACATTCTCTGATACTTTCCCTAAGGTTATCACCTCATCACATCTGTGTTTTGGTGTTAGTCCACATTTCATGCAGTGGGACATGGTGGACATGTTACTGTGGTTTATCCACATGGCCTTGCATATGGCTTATGTGGAGTGTATGTTGTTATTTGGGTGTCCATGACATAACATGCATTGGCAGTACGTGTGAGACACAGGCCTTTGGCAGAGGCCTGTAGGTCATTTGGTGGTGATGCAGGCCAGCTGTGGCAGGCCATGGCATTCTGTCAGTCCTACAGTCCCAGACCGCCATACAGTATATTCCCCTGGGGTGACAGGGTAGGTGTGATAGGTGTTCATGCCAATACTTTCTATCAGTATTGATCAGGTGGTGTAGATGCAGGTAGGGTGCTACCTACAGCTAGGGACACACCTGCATGGGACACCTGCACTGCATGCTGCATTCTTTCACTATTGCCATATGCAGGTGGGGGTCATATTATACCCATTCCCAACAGCAGAGATATGACCAGAGAGGTACCTGTGGGTGGTGTTTGGGTGAGCTGGGTGCATGTGTGCTATGGACACTACTTGCATCTGATGCACGGATATGTATGGGGCATTCCAGTTATGCTGGCATGTGCAGGTACATCAGCTGTTTTCCAATACATCAGTCCTATCACCTTTGTGATCTGTAAGTGTTAGGGCAGACGACACCGGTATTCCCTACTACAGGCCCAGATAATGTGATGCATACCTGTATGTACAATTCCAAGGGTGTGTCCATTTCACAGTTACACATTATATACTGAATGTCTGGGGTACTTTCCCCTGTGTACTGCTTGTATATCTAACCCAACAGCCATGCCGTGTCAGTCTTTCAGATGGTGACACATATTACCACCATACATTTACAATGGCTTATTGCTAGCATGTGTTATACTGGTGGGTATTTTCTTTGGCACTGCAGTTGTGAAGACTTGGCCTTGTCATCAGCAGTAGTAGGCAATGGCCACCAGGTCATACCTCAACATGCATACATACTGACCACTCTCATACAATATGAAACACACAACAATCTAACACTCACATACCTGCATATTGTACAAATGATACAATCTATCCTGCTACATTGACCACCTCTGGGCATCTGTGCTCCACTGGTATTATACCTACACATACATGTTGCTACATTTCTACATAGGACTGGGGGGCACACCTGACTGTTACTACATTGCTACACAGGATTGGAAGGGGGCACACCTGACTGTTACTACATTTCTACATAGGACTGTGGGGGGACACACCTGACTGTTACTACATGTCTACATAGGATATGGGGGGCACATCTGACTGTTTCTACATTGCTACACAGGATTGGGGGTGCACACCTGACTGTTACTACATGTCTACATAGGATATGGGGGGACACACCTGACTGTTTCTACATTGCTACACAGGATTGGGGGCACACCTGACTGTTACTACTTTTCTACATAGGATTGGGGTTGCACACCTAACTGTTACTACATGTCTACATAAGATATAAGGGGGCATACCTGACTGTTACTACATGCCTACATAGGATATGGGGGCACATGTGACGGCTCCTACATTGCTACACAGAATTGGGGGGCACACCTGTTACTACATTTCTACATAGGATTTGGGGGGGTATACCTGACTGTTACTACATGTCTACATAGGATGTGGGGGGCACACCTGTTTGTTTCTACATTGATACACAGGATTGGGGGGGGCACATCTGACACTTGTACACATTTGCTATGCCTGTACTGGTATGTCAAGTACTCCATTTCATTATGTTTTCTAACCTATGATGCTGACTAGAGGCATATCAATGTACTACAGGTCTTAAGTTTGATTGACCTACATATTAGTTTCTGACTTCCTACCCATTAGAACTAACATCCTACTGCCTGAGCTGATGTAGTCAGTCTGTGTAGGCTGGGGGGGGGGTACCCATAGGCATCATTCAGAGGCCGTAGCACAGCCTTTGTTTGTGTTTGTCTATACCTGTCCTGCTGGCTGTGACTGTTGTTGTGTATGTGAACCCCCCTGACTGGCATGTGTGTATCATATGGACACATATGTGGCCCAGCACATTTCCTGCAGTGGGTTTTGTCACCATGTATAGTACTGGCTACTATGGTGACACCAGTATTTGTTACAGATCTCATGCTGCCACTATAGGTGTCTGCTATCTGCTGGTATCCCATTCAGCCACCCGATTCCCTTGCATGCTTACATCCATACCATAGATACAGGAAACAACACATACTACTACTACATTCGGCAACTGGTATGTTGAGTGACTTACCTTGTGGGTGTGCCAGTATTGAGGGTAGTGCTGGAGGGCTGCCTATGTCGGATGCACATAGTACACTCCCTACACATGGTTGAGCATAGGTAGTGTCATGTTTGGCATCCCTCTTACTGTATGTGCGAGTCAGAGAGAGGTGTCATTCCCTGGGTCCCTTCTGTGTCAGTATATGTGCTATGGGTTGCCTCTTTGCCAAGGCCAGGGCATACTGGGCACGCCTCCTTCTGCCTACTGGGCCAGGCTCAGGTTGTTCCTCCTCTGAGTCACTCTGTGCCTGTGCAGGCCTTGGCAATGGTGGGAGGCTGTGTGGCCCTGCCCCATGCTGTTCCTGCTGCAGCTGTTTCTACAGGATCATATTGTGTAGCATGGCACATACGATGATAATTTGAGTACATGTAGCTGGACAGTACTGCAAGGCTCCACTGGATGTGTCCAGACACTGGAACCATGAATTGAGCATCCCAAATACATGATCTAATATGATTCTGGTCTGTGCATGTGCCTCATTATGGAGTTCTTGTTCGGGTGTGTGTACATTTCTGATGGGTGTCATCAGCCATGGCTCCAGTGCATAACCAGCATCCCCCACTAGGTGACCGTAAGGGATGTCCCGATTGGCAAATCTCTGGTACAGCTGCATCAGATGCCAGATGTTGGAATCGTGATAGTTTACAGGGCAGCCAGCACACACATTCAGTATTATGCCCTGGGCATCGCACATGACCTGGCAGTTGATGGAGGGAAAGCCCTTGCAGTTGATGTAGACCCTACCCCACTCACCGTGTGGTGCTTTGATGCATATGTGCATGCAGTCTATAGCACCCACTACCTCAGGGTATTCTGCTATTTGGTAGAAGAGATGCATATTGCTGGCCAACACCTTACCGGCATTGGAGATATATATGTACTCACCGGCATGTGCTGACATGGCATCCAGGAACTGGTGGAGTACTCTGGATGCTGATGCCTGTGAGATCCCCATGATATCCCCAGTTGGCCTTTGGAAGGTACCTGTAGCTAGTATTCTTAGGCCTACACATACCTTGGTATCCCCTCTTTTAGTTCTGTGTGTGAGGCGTGGCCGGCACAGCTCAACAATTTGCTGTAGGAGGTCCCTGTCCACCCTATAGCACTCTACTATCTCCAGCTCATGTAGCCCCTGGTAGGTTACCCTGGGTCTGTACACTCTTCTCCATCTCCTCACTGTGGGTTGGTTGACAGAATTCACATCCTCACCACCCTCAGCCTCTTCCACATGTTGTATGATAGCTATTGCAGCCCCTATCATTTTGTTGTTTTTGTTTGTTAAATGTTCCCCGCTTGTATACACTGGTGGTGTAGAGTATGTGGGAAAAAATAGAGGGATAGTTATTTGCATAGTTTATAGTAGTGTTCTGGGCTGGTCTGGTCTGCTGCCTGTGTAATTGGCTGATTCTGATACATTTCACCTGCCAGCTATGATAGTTCTCCTAGATTACCTTCCTACTGCTGTTTTCCCTTCCCATTGCCTTCCTGTTTAAGCCCGGGGGTGCGTCACGCAAACACAGTGCTGAAATTTGCACAGAGCTGGTATTTCCTTGTTTACTTTTTTTTATGTTTAAAACACAGTGTGCGGCGCGCACATCTACTTAGGCAATGTAAAGAGTGCTAGGCACCCTCAGACACACGCCCTTGCTTAGCTCTGCTAAGCTAAGGGCAAACCCGAGCCATAGAGCTCCAATCCGCTTACAGTATGCTTGACACCCCCCCCTCCATGATGTCAGCTAACTCCTAGGCTTGCAGCAAGCTATTCTTGTTCTTACACTGTTGGGTGCTGACTAGCATGCAGGTGAAATCTGGGATTCAGTATCATTCTCCTCATTTGCATACGATTGCCTGCTGATGCATAGTTACATGTCCCACACTGAGCCTCCCCCCTTAGCAACCACTATTCACTGGCCATGTTGTCTTCTGCCTGCCATTGAGTATAATGGCAAAATAGTGATTTTTGGTTACAATGCTTATTTTAAGTTTATTTTCTTATTTTTCACCCGATTCTGTTTATGCGCTGCTGCCCTATGCTTAAACAACCAAGATCGGATAAAAAAATAAAAGTTGATTTTTTTATTTTTGCAACTGTTTTCCATGCCAATGGCCTTATATTTGGCCATTGGCATGCTTTCTACATAATAGCCACCTTTTATTTGGAGCTGTCATGGCTCCATTTTGTAGTTTGCAGAAATGTACTCCGTTACTGGCGGAGTACATTTCTGCAGATTACACTAGTCCTGCACGGCCAGCTTCCAGCTTCCTGGATCCCAAATTTACCTCATTTGCATGGATTTCTCCTGCAAATGGGGTAATTTGCATACAGGGGCTGAGTGCATGCAGGACTAGTGCAGGAGCACTCGTGCAAGTCCCTACAGCTTATTCCTGGATCTCACGGCAGACATATTGCCTGCTGGAGCTCCTGCACTAGTCCTGCACACTGTGCAGGGCTTCCTGAATCCGGGGGATAGTTTTAACAAATGACCACTGATTGAATGCCTATCATAACTGCATATGCTGTCAGATGATCACTAATTGAATACCTATCTTAATTTTACATACTGTTAATAATGATATCACTTACATTTTTAAATGTAAATAAAATATATTTTTTGTCTCTGCATTGTTCCTGTATTATATACAACACTGTATATTCTTTAGTCTATGTTTAGTTTTCTGTTTGTGTCTTGTATCATGGTGCTCATGTAGAGTGGTGAAAAGGGTTTGTCAACTAGTTCATTTACCTAGTTATCAAGCTGAAATAAATAAATAAACAAACAAACAAATAAATAAATAAATACCTTGTACCAGCAGAACCTTGCATCCCCTCTTGTTTCTCTTCTCCTTCACTCCAAAAAAATTCTTGCATTTAATGCATCATTTCTAATTTATTTAACATTATTTTCACTATAGCTGTACAATTCAGTATGCATATTATACACTACATTTTCCTTAGTACTAAAAATCCTCCTACTACTACTACCATAAAAAACATTATCTCTGGTACCTTGAATCACATGAAGTAGTTTGTACCAAGTGCCTTTCTTACCTATAATCTTAAGAAACTAACCTTGGTGCATACCTGTCTATTCTTGCTTTCTCTCGTACTCCTGTTATGTGCAGCTGTCTATTGCTCTATCTTCATGGCAGCAAGGATTGTATAATATTCCTCTTCACCAAGATATTCTTCATTCCTCCCCTTAAAAATCCTCTTGTTACCAGCTTCATTTGTTACTGTATTTTGTGGCACCATGGACTTTCTATTATACCAGAAAAGCTATTATAATTTTTCAAAAATCTATACATACTGTGACAGTAAAGCTATTCATTCTGCTCCCCACCTAGCTTTTACCTATAGCAAATGTTAAACTCTACTATTGCTTCTAGCAAAGTCACTTAAAACAATACAATAAAATGAAGTATTAACTCATCTTGCAAGCATTACAATTTCTACCTCTACTTCTACTGGCCCTCTATATCACTAGCAATTGCCTGTCACCTCAGCCTCAACCTAACAAATGAAAAAGACTCAATCTCTTTGTATTCTCATAACTAAACCTCCAGACTTCCCATACCAAAACGTAATTCAGTTTACGTACATAACCTTGAAGCAACACTGCATTTAACTGTTACTACTACAGCACTACTTTGGTTTTTATAACTAATATAAAAAATAGTAATGTAACTCTGCCTATTCCATCTCAGATCAGACTGTGGGGAGACATATAATACCTACATTCTAGACCTCCATATAGTACCAGCCCAGTCCAAAAATCTAAAAAATAAGATAGCTCATCACTAACAGTATTAATAATAAGTGGATTAATCTGGAACCCTGGTAACTCCAGGAACAACCACATTATAGCCATCACAGAAACTTGGTTAAAAGGCAGCAGATGCCCAGCTAGCTACATTTGGCAGAATTACTCATTGTTCACTGATAACCTGCCAGTTATTACAACGGGTGGTAGTGACATATTATTGATAAAAATAACATAAAGCTAGATATATCACATTTGGTGCAAGCTAAGTTGATCTCTGACAACACACCAAACTGTTGTCAGCACAAGCTTCCCACACAAGAGTATAAAACTATATAGGAGTTGCTTACATCTCCCAGCTTCTTATACCCCATCACTAGAAAATGCAATAGAAAGCATGTAGCCAGACTATATTCTTCAAAATACAGTATTACTTTGTGATTTCAGTATTAATGTAATTGACTCTGCATCCATAAAACTTTGTTGATGCCTCAGTCGTATGTGCCTTGGACAAATAATTAAACATACTACAAGATCAAACCCATCCTCTGGCAAAAACACATTATTAGATCTAATTATTAACAATATATGTCCTCTCCAATGTAGCTTACCCTATTTAATAAATTAGCTTCCCCCATAGAGGAATTACTGTTCCCTTTAGGCAACTGATACTTTTGAGGACAACAACGTCAACAGATCACCCCTGAAATTAAAGCACTAATGAGGCAATGTAAAAAGGGATGGAAAAGGGCAGTCACAGTCACTGATAACAAAATATTTTAGTACTACCCAATGAACATAATACTACGCTATAATATCCGTGTGGCCATTTAAAAGCACGAAGCCCTCCCCCTCAAATTTTAATAGATAGACCTATCTTACCTGTCTCCAAACCCAAGAAATCAGTTTTCTACAACCTACTTCAAACAATAAATTGGAGCTCACTATACACTGAAACAAACTCTAACGTAGATTACCATATTTAATAAATTAGCTTCTCCCAGAGGAATTACTGTTCCCATTAGTCACCTGACACTTTTGAGGACAACAACGTCAACAGCTCACCCCTGAAATTAAAGCACTAATGAGGCAAGGTAAACACGTGTGGAAAAGGGCAGTCATGAAACAATACCCTACAGAGAACTAACTTAAACATTAAGAAACATTGTAGAGTGCTAAATTGCACACCTAACGTTGCATTTCTTAAGAACCAGCAACTCATTTTAGCTGCATTTCAAAAATTAATCTGAAAATTGATTTAAGATCTTTCCATCCAAGCCACAGACCTTTCATCATTGATTACAAAACCTTCCTATTTAACACCTTAAATCAATTAATTAAACAAACTTGCTCTAGACCTTGCCATATCCCCCCCCTTCTATAAACTTTCTCCCTAATTATTGCTCAAGTTCCTGTTTCTAGAAAAATGCTTCCAAACAAGTAAGAACACTACTTGAAAAATTTAGTAATAGAAATGGAACTAAAATCAACACGTTTCTTCTTGCATTTCTCTGAATTTGTGAAAATTAATAGGAAAAAACACTTGCACATGTATTGTCTAACTTGTACAAATGGCATCATCCTGGATTATTTTAAACACGCAATAATAATACCTCTACCAAACAATCATTTGTAGGGCATACAAAAATTTTAGGCCCATAACAAATCTGTGTGTGCTAAAAAAAAATATTTGAAAAAATAAACTTTACAAACAAAAGTTTCATCATATGAACATGCTGTCTACTGACTCCCAGCACAGCTCCTCTTAGTACAACTCTTAACACCTTACTCAGTGACCAACCTCTGTGTAGTAATATGAATGGCAGCTTATACACAAAAGGTGCCATTATTGATATGACCAGAACATTTAGAACAGTCAGCCATGCCCTTTTCTTGTCTAAACTGGAAAATCTAAACTTTGACTCAGAAACTGTAAATTTGTTTAGAAACTATCTACTAAATGGAACCTTTCAGGTCTCACTAGAAATTAAATTTTCTGAACAGATACTGTCTACTGCTGTGTACCACACGATCCAGTTTTATGGCTATTACTATTTTCAGTGGTCATTGATGACTTTACATAGTCATTGCCTGGAACTAATGTTAGCCTATAATCTGACTGCATTGTAATGGTTAACTCAGATAGTACCATCCTTCAACAGAAGTTACATTCTCCTAAACCTTTTCAGATGGACAGAAAATAACAAACTTGTTATGAATATAAAGAAATGTTGCATCATCTTCTTTATCACGTCTCAAAATGTAACTGATCCTTTCTCCCTCAAATCTTTGACGCACAAAAAATAATATTTGCATTAACCACTAAAAATAACTACGCTTTACAATGGAACCAATTCTAGCTTTTTCAAAGAATACAGAAATAATTATGCAGAGAACAAGTTTTCAATTAAATATTATCATAAACTAACACATTTGCTTGGGTCAGTTGTCTCAAACTAACAAAAAATAAAAGTTAATTTCCAAGCTGAAGTATGGCCTTACCTTCACTACCTTACCTTCTACCACAACCACTCATCTGCTTCAAACAGCAGAAAATAAAATGTGTTGCTTTGCCATACTAGCTAACTCTAGAAAGTATCACTATGATCTTTTAAATGAAGTTAATTGAATTCCTATTATTAGAAAGGGAATCCTCTTATTAAATACAATGCTTTCAAAATTATTGAGGTACACTACTGTCCACCATTGAAATCAAAATCGTCAGTGATAGCACATGGCTATTTCCTCGGAAATAGCAGCCATGATGCATTAAGACTAATACCTCACAAAAAACTGGGTTGGATCCAAAGTCTGCAAGTTCCCTATGTCTTTATTTTATGAGATCCATTATCCCTCCCTCCCTTTCCAGAGATGGCTTATCTGTCTAATGGAATGGCACTTTCTCCAGGGGTCGGTGAGAGGCAATCACTTGTGGAGTGCCAGGACCACAGCCTGCGCGCCTGTAGTGGGGGGTGAGTGAGAGATTAATGAGAACAGCAAGTCTAACTGTCTTAACTGTTCCTGATTTCAACATGGAGCACACAGCCGGGGACACCACATCAGGTCCCATGGATTGTGTGTTCTTTGCCTTGAGAGAGCACCTCTCACCACCTGGGAGATGTTTGATGGGGGGGGCCAAGCATTGATTTGGTATATTCCTCTCTGGGGGGTTTTTGCACTGAACCTTTCAGTTGCAATGTCTGGCAATGTCTGATCAAAGTAATCTTTCACATCATTTTGAACTAATTCTGAGCATATCTGGGAGTTTTCCCCTTAGTTTCTCTAGCCAAAGAATGCCTTATGGTTGTCTTTGTCTTTAGAGCTATTTTTTTTTTTTTTCTTTATTGGAGCTAGAGCTTTTTTTTGAGAGCTTTTAGCTTTTACTGATAGTGATTGTCTTATTTTTTACCTTTTTGCCTCTTGCTCTCCCTTTTTTTCCTTGCTCCTTTTGTTTGTTTATTGTCCAGGTCCACCAGACTGGACTTGGCTGGGGCTTACACTTAGTTTCCTCAAGAGTCTTTGTTGCTCTGATCCATGCAGGTGCGCAGGCCCTGCAGGTGCTGGCATTTGCAATATTGAGCCGGGTTTGAGTAATGTTTTGCGCAGCGTCCACACCTTAAAGGTATGTGAAGTAAATTCCCAGGAGTCTCTCAGTCTTCTCTTTTGTAGTTCTTTTTCAGGTCTTTTTTTTTCCTTTCTATAGGAGGTGATCTCCAGCCAGGGAGATTGGTGGGTATCTTCTCCTGGTGAGGCATATGTGCTGAATGTTGTTGATCCATGTGAGTCTGTTCTCATGTGATGTTTTCTCTGATTTTTCCTCTGGTGGTTTTTTTCCTCATGTGTTCCAGTTTACTGGTTTGTGAGAATTACTGGATGTTGTTTGGGCTTGGAGTGGTGAAGAGTCTATTATGAATGACACCAGAGTTTAAGCCAATTGTTAAAGCTGATCATCTTATCTCTGTATTGTGGCATCATTCTTGGTGAGGTAGGATACTGCTCAAGTCAAGGTCATACCTGCTTGGAATAAGCTGTAACCAGAGGCTTCCTCTGTTTTCATGTAGTCCGAGGTCTCAGGAGGTCGTCGTCAGCGTGGACAACATTGAGGTAAATTACTGTACCTGCTGTTGGAGAGACCTGACTGCAAGCATGTGGCGGATTCTGCCGACGTGCAGCTTACTGTGACCTTTTTGTACTCAGTCTGGTGGCGGGGGACGTCCAGTGTCAGATACTATGAGTCACCAATGACTAGTGTGTGTGGCTGTGTGTGTGGCCAAGGGCTGTGTGGTGTTGACTTCGGCTGCTGATCCTGTGGTGTGTGTGGTTGCTGTGTTGCAGTGGATGGTGGTTTGTGTGTGGGTTTTGTTTGGTGGTGCTGGTGGTTGTTTTGGTCTTTGTTTGATTTGAGCCTAGAGTATGTTTTTGTTGTGTTTTGTGTGATGATTTGTCAGGATTTGTGATGTGAGACTGTGGGGGTTATAGTGTGTGTGTGTCCTCCTATGTGTCCTGTCTGGTTGTGTGTGAGGTTATGCCCTCCTGAGCTGGTCCTCAGTGCATCATTATAGTGAGATCTCTTATTTGTGTTTTGTTTAGGGAGGAGGAGTGTGTGCTGTACATGTTACAATGTGTTGTGAGCAGGATTCAATAATATTCCCAGGGATTCAGGAGCTGACAGGAGAGGACACTGATCCCTGAACCTCGAGGAGAGGGAATAGATAGAAGGAATAGAACAAGAAGAAAGGATCTGTGAGAAAAGAAATGGGGTTTGCTTTTTAATACCTCACAAATATACAGATTTTCACAAAATGTCCAGATTTTTGCCTCATATTTTTGGTCTGTTTTTCAAAATAAGTGTGGTTTTCTGGTAAATTAGAGACAAATCATTAAAGATTAAAGTTAAAAAATAATGACACACATTTGAGTTTCAGACTTCATACCATTCAGAAAATCCATGCTAATGTAAAATCTGGTATTCTATTAACTTTCTAAGTTTGTAAGAGCAATATTTAAAAATTGTCCCTATTTTTGGGCCTTTGCCCCACTTTTGTTCATGGCTTTGTCCAGATTTCTTGGTCTAAGAGGTTGAGAGGTATGAAGACTACATAGACTTCATTTTGATTTATCAGTAACCTAAGGAGACTTTTCAAAATCAAGCCTGTCTCATGGAACAAAATTCCACTTGATATTACAAATGTATTAGCCCTAAAAACATATAAAAGAATGCTGAAAAATCATCAATGAAAGTAAAGGTATGTTTTAGATATACTGGTTAAGCTAGGCTTGGTCAGCCCAGTACTGCTGCCAGTAATACAGTTACATTACAATAGCTATATCTTTGCGGTTCAAATCATATCGCTTCTAAATATGTGGGCATATTGTTTTGTTTCCTGTAAATATGTGCATGGAGAGTAATGTGTATAATTGCTCAAAACTACTGTTCTGTGTATGCTCTGTTCTACTATAATGATTTTTCTACAGACATCTTTTTCACTATAATATTATTTTTTTCATTAACATCTGACAGTTCATAGGTTCATAGGTAGGTACTAGGCTACCGGCCCTAGGGCCTATACAAGCCTAGCCAAAGAGGTACCCTGGGTTTCACCACCCAAGAAAACTATTTTCCTGTGCCCCTGTTGAGCAGAGCCACAGAGGTGATCCCCGGGGTGAATTTCCTATTTCCCATCCACTCATCAAGATTTTTCTTGAATAGAGCTAACAAGGAGCTTTGTTTGATATAGATAGGTAGTCTGTTCCAGAGTATGGGAAGTCTCTGGGACAGGAATCTATCCATCCAGCATGTTCTGTTTATTGTGGTGTATGTTTTGAGGGATTATGTGACGAGTGTTGTGTGGTGCAAGTGTTTACCTTCTTCTCTTGACTGTCTAGTCCAGTCTTGGGTGAAGACAGCTTTGCTTCCAGTTTGGCTGTATATAAGTGCATCTCTCACAGGTTGTAGTGTTGGGTGGTAGGAGGAGAGGGTTGTCTGTTTACATGAGGTAATTGCTGCATTGCCCCAAGATGCCCAAATTTATCAAGTAGACAGGAGAAAACACCGGGAGCTGACCCTTAGACATGCCTGGATAGGTGCTTATTTATTAAGTACTAAAAACCGTTTTCCTCTAGACAAGTGAGGAAAGTTGAGTGCTGTAGCAATTTGTAGCTTATTTAGTACTTACAGTGAGTTCTGAACAAGTGCTAAGCTCAAAGAAACAGATTTGAGTGCTAAAACTAAAAAACTAGCTAGTTCTAAGGGGACATTTGAAGAGCAGACTTTATGGCGCTGGGAATAGTTTAACCCTAGCTAAGCAGCAATGCATAAAGTGTATTTTTTTAAATATAACAGTAGCAAATGATCAAACTGATTTAAACAAATTAACTAATTAACCAATAAAAAGCTAAAAACTGAGCCCCGTTCTAGCAGTCTTCGATCAGACAAGTTCTAACTGCACACTCCTGCCACTAGGGTGCAGGGGAACCTTCTCCAAAAAAAGATGGTCTGGATTAGTGCTCATATTATACAAACAAAGCTAGATTCAGCATGTCTGAATTTAGTCTATGCTACAGCAATCAAGGTGTACCAATTTCAGAAAGAAACAGTTCAAATAAACAGGCACAATAAGCCTTTAACCAGAAACTCCCAGCTCAGAAGGGCAGAATCTACCTTCTCCTTTCACAAGAGTGCAGACCACACCTTCTTAATGTAAAATAACTGGCCTGAAGCCCAAGTGCTTAAACCAGAATTAATACACTTTTAGAATAACATTCACTAAGCCTTCAATCAGCAACTCCCATCTTAGAAGGATGTAAGCTACCTGTCCTGCCACAACAGTGCAGACCACAAACCTTCTCAATGTAAAACAACTGGTTTGAAGCCCAAGTGCTTCAATCAAAGGCTTAGAATAACAGTTACAATTTTATCAGGCTATTAACAAGCAGTAATAAATGCAGCAGAATAAATGCAATAAAGTAAGAAGAAACACAGATACAGTAAAAGCAGATGAATAAAGTGCAATTTTGTTTTTATATAACAATAGAAAACGAGTAAACTGATTTAAACAAATTACCCAATTAACCAGTAAAAAAATCTCAAAACTGAGCCCTGTTCCAGCAGTCTTCAATCAGACAAGCTCTAACTGCACACTCCTGCCACTAGGGAGCAGGGGAACCTTTTCCAAAAAAGAACGCCTGGATTAGTGCTCAAGTTATACAAACAAAGCTAGATTCAGCATGCCTGAATCTAGTCTATGCTACAGCAAACACGGCACACCAATTTCAGAAAGAAACAGTTCAAATAAGCAGGCACAATAATCCTTTAAACCACAAAAAACAAGCCGCGAACGACTCCAGGCAGTCAAATAATCCTTTAACCAGAAGTTCCCAGCTTAGAAGGGCAGAATCTAACCTCTCCTCCCACAAGAGTGCAAACCACAAACCTTCTTTTTTTTTACTCAAATGATTTTTATTTTGATGAAATAATGCAATAATTTAATACATTCATAACATTCAATAACTATTTACAGTATTTACATTCAGCCTGATAAAAAGGATTCAGATAAAAACATTTGTAGTTAAATAATAAGTTAATATATAAACTTTGATAGTTAGGAAGAGTTTGGTTCCATCTGTAGGGTATCAATCAAATTCAAAACTTTCCTCCAGAGGCTATTAACCAATGGCTTAGGAAAAAGTTTTTAACTCTTTAGTTCTTTTCTCCATTAGTATGCATTTCTTCAGTGATGATAGGAATTCCTCCATTGTGGGTGCTACATTAGAGTTCCATCTTCTAGTTATACATTTTCTGGCTATTGTTGACATTGTCTACAACAAATACAGGTCATCTTTCTTCATATTATTACTATTAACAACATTCAATAAAATTAAAGACTTTGTCAAAACAAATATATCAGTATAGATAGCTTGAAGAAATTTGTTAATCTCATTTAAATTTTTGTTGTGTCTTTCGGTTTTTCCCGGTTAGGGGTTGCCACAGCAGAACTCCGGTTCGCTAATGATTGGCAGTAGATTTTTACGTGCTGAGTTGCCGGCCCTGATGCACAACCTTCAATGAAGGTATGCCCATTCACGCATGTCTCCACACAGAAGAAGCTCTAGCTGAGAATCGAACAGGACAACGTCTTACTGTGAGGCGACAATGCTACCGCAGCACCACCACGGCGGCTGTTAATCTCATTCCAATATGGTTTAATATTAGTACAGTCATAAAAATATGAGACCAGTCAGCATTAGTGGACAGATGACATCTCCAACATAACTTGCTGTTTGAAGGGTTCGTGTGGTAGGACAGGTAGCTTACATCCTTCTAAGTTGGGTATTGCTGATTGAAGGCTCAGTGTCTGTTATTCTAAAAGTGTATTAGTTCTGGTTTAAACACTTGGGCTTCAGGCCAGTTATTTTACATTAAGAAGGTTTGTGGTCTGAAGGGTTAATTTTTGAGAGTTTCTCAGGTGTCAAAAAGGATCTGTGTAGAAATTTCCAATCAAAAATCCTCCAGAATTGTGAATAAGAACAAACCTTCTTAATGTAAAACAACTGGGTCTGAAGCCCAAGTGCTTAAATCAAAAGGCTTAGAATAACAGTTACAATTTAATCAGGCTACTACCAAGCAGTAATAAATGTATCAGAATAATACAACTGAGTACTTTTAAAAAGAGGCAAAAGCAAAATAAAGTCCAATTTTTTTTAGAAAAGTGCAAGGAGAGAGGAAGGAGGAGCAGAAGAAAAATTCAAGGTTAAGAACCTAAGTGGGTTGGTCTTCTCAAATGTTCTCTCTGTATTAAGTAGAGTAAACATCAGACTGGGAGGGGTGTCCCAGATTAAATTTACAGTAGGGGTGGGCAACTGCAAAGCCACCAACTATAACAACACTAAAAGAATAGGATGGGAAGGAGGAAAAACTGTTTCAGGACAGATGAGAAACATAAAACAATGCCAGAAAATATATAAAATAATTCAGTCAGGTAAACAATAATTCAGTTGTCACACTTTGTTGTATATACGATCTTCAACAGAACCTGGGTCATGGTTGAAAAGGGTCTATCAACTACCCATATATAGGAAAATGTTCTTAGTCATTTACACAGATAAACTGATAATGCAGAACTGTTGTTCATTTCTATGTCCATTTGTGGTACATTTAATTCCAAATAACCCACAAGACTCTGAGAAGCTTTGCTTCTGCATTATGCACTTCTGGATACCAAATACCTTGCACTTTATACTCACAACAGATGTAATTTGTAAGTCGAGGTTGTATGTTGTCTAGGAGGTCTATCTTATGGACTGCAAGAATTCTAAGTGTATTCATTTGCCCTTTGTGTTTGTCAACCTGATATTTACACACTGTGAAACTTTGTCCCATTGAAAATATGCTCATCTTTGAACAGGCATAATAATTAATTTGTCAGAAGTGCAGTCACATAGTTCTTTCTGAAGCTTTGTGCATCCTTTGCAGCTATTTCCCTGGATAGTTTAATCTGAAGTGCTCAATATAGAGCTAGGTGTGACTTCAACAGCATTATTTTGCACATGTTCACATCGCACATACCACAAACTAGCATGTCAGACTAAATCTCAGTTTCTTTGCCAGTTCTTCCTGAAACTGTCAATATTCAACCGGTCTGTGCCCTACTTTGTTTTCTTTTATAAATTCTAAAGTGTTCAGCTTTAATCACTGACCTTAGATTTAAGAGGTTCTATAGAGTAATCTTTCTGATGCCACCAGAATGCACAAGATACTTGTCCTACATCCCATAGCATTAAGGCTGAGTCCTTTGCACCATCAGTATTATAAAAATGTCCATAAACTCTACTCTTTCTGGATATTGCGACCATTTCTCCATATTGGTGTTATGATACCTTTGATGACTAACAAGATTCTCCATTTTATGACTCATTTACGTGCCACATCGAAACATAGTTCACAGACTTTCCAGAATAGATTGTTTTTTATTTGTATGCAAACTGCTTATTTGCGTTCAATATCTAGTATGTCCTGTGAGTACATAAACATCCATTAATAACGCATGATTACCAATCACTTATTTATTTCTGAAATGTGTCACTTTCCTTACTGGCTAATCATCTTCACTGTTGCAAAATAAGTATTTAGATGTTTTACAATAAAAGCATGCAGAGACTTTAAGCAGTGCTCCAAAGAGAGCCACTCAGTCTTCTTCTTTCGGCTTTTCCCGGTTAGGGGACACCACAGCGGAACACCTGTCCGCTCATGATTGGCAGTGGAGTTTTACAGTGTTGAGTTGCCAGCCCGACACCCAACCTTCCACAGAAGGCACACACACACTCACACCTAGGGCCAATTTAGAGTGTCCAATCCACCTACAGCATGTCTTTGGGATGAAACCAGAGTACCCAGAGGAAACCTACGCAACCACAGGGAGGACATGCAGACTCCACACAGAAGGCACCCCGGCCAAGGATTGAACCAGAGAACCTCTTGCTGTGAGGCAATAACGCTAACCGCTGCACCACCGTGGCCACCCCAAAGAGTGCCACTCAGTATTAGGGAGAATACCAAGCACAAAAAATGAATGTTTGATTCAACTTACACCTATCTGATCACCTCACTCACCTCAATTATACCACTGCAGTGCTTTTTTCATCTTGCATAATTTTTAATGGTTTATATAAGGTAGTAATATGAACAAGTGGATTTATGTGACAATAGAGGGATGAGTTCTACATCTACAATACCATCATAATGCATTTCTCACACATTGGAGGTCAGACTAGAAGTTGACATTTTTTTTAAATTAAGGTTATCAGTTTTTTCATCTTTCAATACCATATTCATGAAAGTGTTGTTTGACATACCTATTATGCACTGGAGTTTGCTAGATCCAGTATGTATTGCTATTATTAGTTATGAGCATGGGGTGGTGTGCACCTGTGTATAAGTTATAAATGTTCCTGATTATATATACATTGTCTTGTGTGCTGATATGGAAAATATAGATGCTCAAGGATACAAGGTATTCAGTTATAGTGAGTAAATCGCGATATTCTTTGACCAATATGTTTAGTGGAAGCTTTTCTTTCAAAATCCAATCTATACCAACGTGTAAATGCCCCTACTACAGCAAACATTTCTGTTGCTCAGCACTCCCAACTAGAGATACTCTTAACTAATATGCTTCATAAGATGCAAAACATGAAAACCAACAATTTGAATGACCATTTCCTAGATGAGGCCACATTCTCTTTCAAAACGTGTGCTCCTTCTACTATTACCCTAAACTCTAGAATCATCACAGAAAGTAAAAAAGATGTGGTCCATACAGACATATACAATAGCAACTGATTGAAATTACATTAGTTTATAGGTTCATAGGTAGGTACTAGGCTATTAGCCCTAGGGTCTATATAAGCCTAGCCAAAAAGGTACCCTGGCTTTCGCCACCCAAGAAAATTATTTTCCTGAGCCCCTATCGAGCAGAGCCACAGAAGTGATCCCTGGGGTGAATTTCATATTTCCCATCCAATCATCAAGATTTTTCTTGAAGAGTGCTAATGAGGAGCTCTGTTTGACATAGATAGGTAGTCTGTTCCAGAGTATGGGAAGTCCCTGTATGTTCTGTTTATTGTGGTGACAAGGTTTACTTCCCTAGAGCATGTAGCTCGGAGGGATTGGGATTTCTTTCATTGGAGCATGTCCAACAGCTCTGGGTTTGACATAGCTTTGTATGTTGGGCAGAGATCGCCTCTGAGTAGGCATTATGTGACAGAGTAAAGCTGGATGTTTTGAGACGGTTTGCGTAGGGCATCTGTTTGAGGCCAGTAATCATCTTTGTGAGGTATTTCAGTGGCCTTTCCAGTTGTTGTAGATGTCTTGTGAGGTACATACCAAAAAGGGGTACTGTACTCTATAATGGGTCTAATGAGTGATGAGTAGAGGAGAACAATGACCTCTATTTTCCTGGATGAGAATCCTTTTGTGATGAAGTGTGCCACGTAGAAAGATTTCCTGACTACTGTGGTGATGTGATTATCAAAGGAGAGACTACTGTCTACCTGTGTCCCAAGGTCTCTTATCACACTTTCAGTGTTAAGTAGACTACCACCTATGTGGTAGCTCATGGGTACAGAGTTTTTACCAAAGGGGATGACAGTGCACTTTTTGGCATTGAACTTGAGGCCATGGCTTTGACACCAGGCATCTGTCTCAGTGAGGCCCTTTTGTAGGATGTCCACATCATTAGGAGTTTCAATTATGGCTGCTAGTTTGCAGTCATCTGTGAACTTCATTAGCCAAAGACCTTCTGTGTTAGCCTGTACTTCAGAAAAGTAAATACCAAACAGGAGAGGACCGAGGACTGAACCCTGTGGTACTCCACTTGTCACTGGTCTGAAGTTGGATTTGTTGTCTGCTACTTTCACAATGTGGGTTCTGTCAGTGAGCCATTTGGCAACCCATCTTGTGACATAGGGATTTATACCTAGTTTAGTGAGTTTATCTATAATTCCAGAGTGGGGGATGGTGTCAAAAGCCTTGGCGAGATCTAGCTAGGCTGTGTGAACCACCTTACCCTCGTCTACGGCTTTGGTGACTGCTTCAAAGAAGTCTATCAGGTTTAGGAGACATGATCTGCCTTTTACAAACCCGAACTGGGTAGGGTCCAGAGTTTGGAGATTACCAATGTTCTTGTTTATAAGTTCCATGATGATACATTCCATGGCCTTGCAGACCAGGCTCGTTAGGCTAATGGGATGGTAGTTCCCGTGGTCTCTGGTGGCTCCTCCTGTGTGGAGTGGGATAACTGCCGCTATGCGCCATTCAGTGGGCATAAAGCCTGAGGTGAGGCTATGACTGAACATAGTGCTTAGGTGGGGTACCAGTTCATTCTGTAGTTCATGTAGAATGCAGCCCGGGATGTTGTCAGGTCCCATGGATGCTGTGCTCTTGGCTTTGGAGAGTGTGGTTTTTACCTGTGCAGCATGATTGCAGGAACTTTGCATTCTTCTGGTATAGAGATGGGCCCTTTAGGGGGTGAGAGGGGGGTAAAGTTAGCACTGAATCCATCTGCCAGGATGTTGGCAATATCAGTTGGTTCTGTATATTTAGTGCCATTGTGCTGTAACTCAGAGCAGATCTGAGTGTTGCCATTGAGATTCTTGACATAGCTATAGAATGCTTTGTGGTTGTCTTTAGAATCAGTGACAATTTTATTTTCGTAACTAGCTTTGGAGGATTTTATGAGGGATCTTAGCTTCTTACTGAGGCTGACCAGGGAGTTCCTCCAATCATGGGATTTTACTCTTGTTTGCAACAGTTTCTTTCTTCTGTTGTAGAGTTTGTTTCCGGCAGGGGACCACCAGATTGGCTTCGTGTTTTTGGAGAATAGCATCTTGGCTCTATTAGGGATAGCATGATCCATGCACTCGTAATAGTGCTTATAAAGTGCATTTTTGTAGGATTCAGCAGTTGTACCTCTATTGTCCATCGGCATGGGTGTCATAAGGTTTGCCACTTCTATCTTAAGAAGCATGAAGTTGGCTTTGGAGAAATTTTTTATGGTGGTTTCCCTAATGGGGCGTGGGGGCGGGATGTGGATGTCTAGGCTGATTATCTTGTGGTCGGATCTGACCAACATGGAATTGACCTCTGGTGTGGAACACTGGTTGCCCATGGTGGTAATGACCAGGTCAAGGATATTGCTGCCCCTGGTGGGGGTGTGGATAAGTTGATCCAAGGCGTTGCAATTTATGAATTCCAGAAAATGTTGAGTAAAAGAGTTGGTACATGAGTAGTTTTCCCAGTTAATGATGGGGTAGTTGAAATTGCCCATTATTAGGGTGTTGGTTTGTGCCCTAATATTTTCCAGTGTATCAAGAAATGAGGAGTGTGAATCCTGGGGCATGGTGGGGGATCTGTAGCAAGTTACAATTTGGACTGCAGTCTTGCCCAGAGTTAGTTGCACTTGGATAATCTCCGATGCATTATGCTGAGTAACTAGCCTGGATGTGTGGATATCCTTAATGAATATAGACACACCTCCGCCTTTAGTGTTTTGGTCAAGATTAGGTGGCCGAAAGGTGTGGTATGAATTATAGCCTGGTAATGCAGGGGTGCTCTCTGGAGCCTTGAACCAGGTCTCTGTCACTGCACAGATGTCAATGTTCTCCATTTTAAGGAGTGACTTGAGTGAATGCATTTTGAGGTTTAGACTTCTAGCATTGAGTAGCATTACCCTTAGATTTTTCTTGCTTGTACCTGTTATGGTGGTGAATTTGTCATTTGAACCTTGCCTAAAAAGGCAGTATAGGGGTGGCAAGAGCCTTAGCCAGTATCTGGAATCCCAAGGGCAACAGGTGCAGGCCATCTCTGGCAAAGCATCATGGTCTGTATATCATATCATCCCAGGAAGACAGATAATGGATCCCCTTAGAATGACACCAGAAGCTTAGCTAATTGTTGAAATCAATCATTTTGTCCTTGTACTGTGGTATCATTCTGGGTGATGGCAGGATGCTACTCAGGGCTAGGGTCATACCTGCCTGGATTACAAGATCAGAGAGCTCCTCCATGTCTCTTTTTATGTAGTCCAGGGAGGTACATCTCAGGTCATTCACACCAACATGGACAATGACAGAGTCATATTTATACTCGTTGTGGAGTGACCTGAGTGCATGCATTATGTGGCAGATCTTGGCACCTGACAGGCAGCTGACAGTAACTTTCTCCTTGTTTAGCCTGGTGAGTGGAACATCAGTGTGCCTGACTATAGAGTCACCTATGACTAGAGTGTTGGGTACGTTGTTATGACTTATGGGCTGTGGTTGAGTGGCACACTGAGTTTGTGGGCTATGTGTCATTTGGGTTGTGTTGGGGGGTGGAGGTTGCTTGCGTTTCTGCTTTGGAGATCCCTGATGCTTGGGCAGGTTTTTATCGAGAGCCTCCATGAATGTAGGTGTGTGTTTTGTGTTTCTATGTGTGTGTTTTGGTGGTGTAGGTTTTGAGGGACTATGTGATGAGTGTGGTGTAGTGCAAGTGTTTACCTTCTCCTCTTGACTGTCTAGTCCAGTCTTGGGTGAAGAGAGCTTTGTTTCCAGTTTGGCTATATAAGTGCATCTCTCACATGTTGTAGTGTTGGGTGGTAGGAGGAGAGGGTTGTCTGTGTACATGAGACAAGTGCTGCATTGCCCTCAGATGCCCAGATTCATCAGGTAGACAGGAGAAATCACCGGGAGCTGACCCTTAGACATGCCTGGATAGGTGCTTATTTATTAAGTACTAAAAACTGCTTTCCTCTAGACAAGTGAGGAAAGTTGAGTGTTGTAGCAATTTGCAGCTTATTTAGTGCTTACAACGAGTTCTGAACAAGTGCTGAGTTCAAAGAAACAGATTTGAGTGCTGAAACTAGAAAACTGGCTAGTTCTAAGAAACAAAATTAAGCTAGAAGGCATCCCTCCAACACAAAAAGGCTTGGGGGCTCAGAAGCCTACAAACAGTCTAGACCACTTACAGGAAAGGCAGGAAACAAGCTTAATTTTTTTTTCTTTCCCAGATGCTGTCTTTGTATACAGTAGGAGTGCCTGAAATCAGAATATGATCTCACTGCACTCAGTTGAGTGAGCAAATGAGATGGGCCCAGAAGGAGTATCCAAACAAAAAATTACAAGAGGAGTGGGCAGTTTTAAAGCCACCAAGATTAACATCAAAACAAAACCAGAGAGGGTGGGTGGGGAACTAACTGAAAAAACAGTGTCAAAACTTCCAGTTCAGTTAATATTCAATGTACCACAAATAAATCAATTAAAATGCTGTATTATTTTAATAAAGTGCAGATAAAAGGTACTTAAATTCTCGTATACATCCAGTTGAATACAGCTCGATCTTAGCCGGCCAAAGCTCAGGTTTTAAGCAGAAAATGTTCCAAAATGTACCACTTAAATAGGCAGTAATAGGATATCAATGAATGAGACTAGCCCTGACTGCAATTACTGTCTATGCAGGAATTCTAACAGGCAATAAAATCTAACAAACACTAACTGAAAAAACTGTCAAAACTTCCAGTTCAGTTAATATTCAATGCAACACAAATACATCAATTAAAATGCTGTATTATTTGAAAAAAGGGTAGATAAAGGGTACTTAAATTATCTTATACATCCAGTTGAATACAGCTAGATCTTAGCCGGCAAAAGCTCAGGTTTTAAGCAGAAAATATTCCAAAATGCACCACTTAAAAAGGCAGTAACAGGATATCAATGAATGATACTACCCCCAACTGCAATTACTGTCTATGCAGGAATTCTAACAGGCAATAAAATCTAGCAAACACTAACTGAAAAAACAGAGTCAAAACTTCAAGTTCAGTTAATATTCAATGCAACACAAATAAATCAATTAAAATGCTGTATTATTTGAAAAAAGTGCAGATAAAAGGTACTTAAATTCTCTTATACGTCCAGTTGAATACAGCTAGATCTTAGCCAGCCAAAGCTCAGGTTTTAAGCCAAGTTATCTGACCTTAATGAAGCATTGCACTTCTTTAATATCCTAACTAAAAGAATACTGAAGCAATCTACATTAGCCAAAAAAGAGACTAAGAGATAACACTACCCTTGGTTAATATTTAACCTCAAAAACAAGAGACATGGAGTGGATGCTGTTGATATTTTCCAGTAACCATGACTGTCATGTAAATATGTAAACTTCATCACATTAAGGAAGAGATGTAAATTAGAAATTAAGGAGGTTGTAGCATGCTACTTAAGTTTGAAGCTTACAGCAAAAGTTGTACAGCCTAAATTATTCTGGAATGTAATTAAAGATATTGCTTACTTTGAAAACCCTAAATCCTTCTCCTCAATCAATGCCTTGAACATTAACATTCTAACTTTAAAAATATGATTAGTAGTCCAGTGTCTAACCTGGCTCTGGTATCTAACGAAACCAGGGGAACCAGTAACCTCCTCAATCGATTTTTAAATTCCACTGCCTCACAATGAAATGTTCCCATTTCTTATCATCTATTTCAGAGAAATAACAGTAAGATACTTTAGGAAATGTGTTAAAAAGCTAAGCTAAAATAACAACCTCAGTCTTAATAACATTCATCCTTCCTTCCAGAAACTCTTTTCTAGGTCTCTCTCTCTCTGTCATTTGTTTATATTTCAACGTATGACAATTTAGGCTGACCTAATTCTCATTCTTAAAAGAACACAAAACTACCTCCACAGCTGCCTTACACCCCACATTTAAACCTATGCCCAATTACAAATCCTCCAGGAGAGATGGCCACCCAAATAAGTGGCTTGATAACTGAATCATAGCACACCATTAGAAACTGACACCTCACTCCAGATGCAATATATACCTTAACTGAAAAAAGCCTTACATCAGTGGAATGAGGACACCTATCTGGAACTATTTTCCTTGATGACAGTAGGGCCTTTAAGATTGTAAACCATCAAATCCTCCTGAACAAGATATATTTGCTTAAGTTTAATTCTACTAACATTTCCTAATTCTCTAATTACTTATCTAATAGAACATTCAGTGTTCGAGTGGGTAGCACAATAATGTCTGTAAATTAGTTCACAGACAGTTCCACAAGGTTCATTTCTTGGTCCCATTAACTCAATCATTCTATCCACTAATATAACTCTCTATGCAAATGAATTAATTCTACAGCAAACTGGACCTGCTTCCTCAGTACTTGAAAGTAAACTTCAAAATGATTTTTTTTCACTCTGTCAGTAGCTAACAAAAAGTTTAGCAATAAATTATAAGGAAACAACACTATGGTTTTTGGCCCACTTCAGAAAATGTCTTCCTCTCTCATTTAAGCATCTACAGTCCTACAAATATTATTTTCTGAATGTCCAATAAAACAAGTATCTTGGGCTTACACTGTATCCAGCCCTTTCCTTTAAAATGCAACAAGAAGCTGTCACGTCAAAGCTAGTTGTCCAGCAAAATGCTATATTCTCCATATCTAACTGCCTCACCCCAGACCTAAGATTGGTCTATATCACTTTGTTGAATGGCACATCATCAGATCACCATTCATTGAACCCATAATTATCGAAGCTGCTAATCACCAAATGGAATTTTCAGAGAAATTTTTCCTAGGGTAAACCAATGATAGGCCACCAGAGTGATTGTAAAAAAAATAATAAAATTTAAAACCTACGCAGGTGGGGGGCTTTACCCCACCACACCCCCCTACCTAAATATACCAACTCCAAGATCCCAATACAGTGGGGAAAAGGGCAAATTCCAGATGGTGGCCAACCATTGCTTGGCACTAGGAAAACTTTCACTAAAAACTCTGTTCAGTGATTAGCAGCTTCGATAATCAGGGATTTGATAAATGGCGATTTGATGATATGTCATTTCACAAAGTAATATAGACCCAACCTAAGACATCATAAGAGCTTCAACAAAAAGAGGACTCATTCCCAAACTAGAATACACTCTACCAATCAAAGTTCCTTCAGCAGACCTTTAATCCCAGCCCCAACTCAGGTTAATTCCAACTATGATCAATGCTATATGCAGATTTATAAAGTTAGCTCCACATTTGGAGTATCATTGTATCACACTTAACAAGCCAGTTACTTGCATTTTTCAGCCAAATCCTCATTCTTTTTGTCAACTTTGACTTATAAGATCCAATATGAACATTTCTGTTCTCCTCTAAAAAGTAAATTGTAAGTCAAACAATCATCCTACTCACTATGCAGTTAAGACAAGAATATCCTGGCTCTAGTTAGACCCCTCTTCTAATCTTTCTCTTGGAAAAAGACATTTCAGTAAAACTATTCCATCAAACTGGAACCACCCACCAACAAAATATTAGGCAAATCACAAACTACAAAGCTTTAAAAACGTGGCAGGAGAGTTGGGTTCAGTCCTTTCATAGTAGCAAAGGGGTAGGTAATGAGACTTTTTAGTAGACAATGATATAATTTTATTTCTCTGCTATTACATAATGTTTAGATGAATACATCTGCTCCATATTGGTCCCAGTACTATCTTCTCATGCAGATGAATGCAGTTTTTCTTTTTTCTTTCTGTCTTTATCTCTGTCTATTCAAATATTTATCCTGCAGTGGTTTTGTCATTATCAAGTCTATCAAAGCAATATAATGTTTTTTTTCATTGTTTTTCTAAAGTATGATCTGTTATGTTGTAAACTGTTTTATACTAATCTTAAATGCATGTCAGATTCTGTACTGTTTATATTTGCATTATGTACTTCATGCTTCTGCAACACAGATTTTGCAGGTGAGGGTTGCTACTGTTTTTGGAAGTGGGCCAAGATGATCTATTAGCAGTATAAGCAGAGACAATCATGGATCACAGATGGCACTTTTCTGAAACCCCAGTTGCAAAAAGGTTATGCTTATCTCTTCTTACAGCCCTAACACTGAATATCCAAATGTATATGCTACTATGCAGGCTGACATGCATATCCAGGAAAACTTTGATTGTCTCATTATATAACAGGGAGATTTTAAAACTACATTGTTAAGTTAAATACTGCCAAATTAACATGTACTGGGATTTGTGCATGTTTCAAGGAAGGGATACTCTCTAGAGAATTGTATTTTTTGGAAGAGTAACTTCAACAGCAATATAGACATGTTATAAGTCAGCAGACAATTGGAACATGCCATACAAGGGGTTGAAAGGTCATCCATGGCAGTGCAGTTTGAGGTATGTTTATGTTTTTGAAGCCCAAGTGCTTATCTGTGGAGATTACACCCAGTAATTTCAGATGATATAAAAATGAGTAGGGAAATGTTAGACCTGCTGTAGTGAGTTTTCTGAGAGTATCTTGCATACGGATAATGATGAAATTGTTCTTGTGGGAGAGGTGTCTGTCAACTGAAACTGGCAGGACAAAATATGCTGACAGGAATTGGTTTGAAGGGGGTTTGGAAGAACACCTTTGGGCAGTTGAAAAACTGAGGTGCTCACAGGGGTTAGGGAAGCAAATTAATTTATTACCAGTCAAATGGTTTAAATGCTCTGGATGGACAACTGTGTCTAAAAGGAATGTAGTGTAAACACAAGGCGATGAATGAAAGGCAGAATAAAGTCCTTATAGAAATGAAACTTGACAGCAGTAAACTATGGGCTGTTTTATGGTTTAGTGGGTTAAGGAAGTTTCATTACTGTCAGTGGGAAAAACAAACATTGCCGTTCACTATTTTTTCTAAAGGTCTGCATGTCTCCCTTTGCGGGGAATTACAGTGAGTGTGGGGAGAGGGGCTAGGTGAGCAGTTTTTTGCACTTCCTCACTCTCTCATTATTGGGCATGAAACACTTTTTGATGGCAAATTTTCCCTGACTGAGGTAGTTGGAACCATAAAATGTTTCACAGAGTATAAGCCCCTGGGTTTTCATAGACTACTAGTGGATTTAGAAAGTGTCCAGCATCTTTTGGGGTGATACCTCCTAGACTGCTATCAAGAAACCTATTCATCTCAAGAGATAAGGGATATGCTGAGAGATGTGTTGATAAGTGTTCATCTCAAGACTGGAAATGACCTCTTCTGGACAGATAACCATAGGCCTGTTTCCTCAATCAGTGAAGTTTGTATGATGTCTTTATGTTTATGATCATAGCAGAAATACAAGCCTATTACAAGAGATTCCAAGACTATGCATGGCTTCTTGATAAGTTATTTAAAGGTCAGTGCTCCCAGGACAGCTTAAGAATGGTATTACATATTGTTTATTATGGATTGAACATTCTAGCGGATTTGGTTGACATTGTATTAAAGTCTTGGAAAACTTTTGGTAGTCCACTGATACTCAGCAGTTTTTTGGAGGCCTTCATCTTTACAAAGATGCTTAGAATATTAGTAAGGAAGTTGCATTTGCTTCACAGGGGAGAGTGACTACAAATTACAGGCTTTCCCTTTCCTGAAAATACCTGAAAATAGAATGATGACTTTTAGGACCCATTCCTCTTTTATGTAGATGACTGTAATTTTAATGAAACAGCTTGAAGTGGACTTCCACAAACTAAAATAGTGCTGGATTCATTTGAGACACACATTTGGTAAGTGAAGGGTGTAGGTAAAAGAGGTTTCTTCTAGTTCTGATTGTGCATGCAGATCATTCCTCATCCTCTTGTTCATTAGTAGAAAAAAAGATCTAGATAGCTGGGGCTCATTCATAGGCCTAGGGTGTGAGTAGTATGTGGAATAAGCTTTGAAGGAAGGATGAAGGAGCTGTTTAATAAATGGAGGAAATCGCAACAATAGTATTTCCATGTGGTACATGAAAATGATAGAGCAGCAGTTGGCAGAATTAGTGATGACTGAAAATAAAGCATATAAAAGAACAAGCTGGAAACTCATATTACTGAATCACAATTAGTGGGCAGCATACAGTTGAAATTGAAATTACCTGGCCCCCTACACTCCAATGTGGGGACTTTACCACATACCCCCTCACTTAAAATACACAAACTCCAAGGACACACAATCATGGAGAAAAAGTCCACACTCAGTGAATCACTTCTGTCTCACAAATGAAA